>NC_046358.1:20779836-21077336 GCF_004027225.2 Strigops habroptila | reverse complement strand
TAGGAAAACATCCGCTTCATTGGGTGTTGCAAGATAGATGACTGTGAGCATTGCTCAGGTTTGACATGGGTCTTATATCTCTGTAACAAAAGTGTTGCTTCTAATTTAATCAGGATTGCTTCTGATTCGTGTTGCTGTGAGCAAATGGAACAATTAGCACCAGACAACTTCACCACCTCCTCTCACATGGTTCCTGATCTCACAGACAGTTGTGACATAACTCATCTTCAGCATGAGCCCTCCACAAAAGCTGTTTTCATAACTAGAGTTTTGCTTTGAACTAACTTCTGTCATCATAAGCTACTTCATTAATTCTATAAGGCAGGCAACAGCTAAAGCGAAAAAAATGCAGCATAGGTGTTGATGTCTTATCATCTTACTCTCAGAATGCCTTCACCCTTTCACTTTCTACTGGATGTTTAGGATTGTTATAAGATAAAGTGACAAAACAATAAAGTGATCATATTTTAAAACTGCATAATCATAAAATTATTTCTAATAATTTCTAATTTCAAATAATAAAATATCATATCATTACAAAGTAATAAAAATGTAATATAATTGAGTTCTTAAGAAGATTTAAAATGTAATTGTGTCTTCTAATGTTGCAATAATTATACAATTAAAATTATAAAATCACATAAAATAATTAAACCAGAATCTCCTGCAATGGCAGTATTGGAGTTTCTCACTACATCAGGTTCATTAATGAAGTCTCTATATACAAAAGACTAATGTAATCTCAGTCCTCCATAGTTAAATTGTGAGGCTTGATTTTGACCATGCTTAGATGCAGTGTAAATCAGACTTCTGACTGACAGTTGCTAAATTTGCGATCAGCCTCACTCAAGCTTTTTCAGTTTCTTCAGAATTTTGCCCCCTTCTTTTTTTTTCATTAGAAGACCTGCAACAAGGTTGATGGATAGTGTCTGAGGACATTCATAGATGTTTGTGATATCCAACACTGCACTACTACACCCCAGTCCCAGCATGCCTCCATTAGTCAGCTTTGAGTCCTCTGCCTTCCAAAAATGTCAGAGGCAAATGCATTAAAGGGCTGCAAGACCTTTAATAGTTAGGGGTTGGAACCACTAAGAAAAATGCAGCCACAGAAATATACCCTGTCATTTTCTTATTGAATCTTGGATAATTTGGAATTTCCGGTAAAAAGGGAATGTTAGACCTGAGGTAGAAAGAGGAATGTATAAAAACGCAGTTACAGGTTCTTCCTATCAACTTCACTATTTCAGCAACTGTCTTTGAAAGGTAAAAGTATATATGCCTGTCAGATAACAGATTCAGTCCATTAATGAATCAGACCAGAAAGAGACAGAATTGACAGCCTAGAAAACAAAATTTTACAAAACTTACCTGTTCTTGCATATTTCCTTGAGCATTGTGGGACTCACAGAATGATTTTGCCCTTTTCACCCTTTCAACATAAGCTCCTAATCAAACACATAATCTCCATTATGTGGTTACATCACATTTTAACTAGCATGATGCCAGACAAAGCACATTACATATTTTCAGAGTTACATGTAAGAATTCCTTGCTGTTCCAAATATGTGCTTCCAGAAATATATCAGAGTTTAAAAAACCCTAACAGAATGCTTAACAACACATCTCCAGCTACATAAATCTAAAGCGATGGAGAATATAGAAGGGAACTGGGGCTTTTGAATTTAAATGACCAATTTTGTCAATGAATCAATTTCAGCAAGAGAAGTTAAGAGAGCACAGACGAAAGCAGCTTTAGAACCTCTTTAAGATGCCAAAAACCTATTTGCTCACACCTTCTTCATGCAGCCTCTGTCTAGTATTTCATCTACATTCAGTTTTGTGTCTTTCCATAGTATAGGTGTCACCTATTAAAGGGAGGAGAAAGCATAATTATAATAATAAAAAAAGTATGTTAAAGCATGAGGAGGTGAGTTATATCTATAAAAGCCAAGAATTTCAGAGGCTGAAGATTTGTGATGACATTGTTCCAGACAGGACCTGACTGTACTTATGCATATCAGCTTTAAAGTAGTGTTTGATGAAAACAAAACTGTTGTGGGTTTTATAAGGGACAGGGACAGACTCTCAGGCTGGTTTGTGTAAATGTACCTCAAAAGCAAAATCATAGTTAGTTGGAGGAAAAGATGGGTGGGAATTCACTGAAATTTCTCCAATCTTCTTAAGTGAAATTGTAATTTGTAGAATGGTTCCTCACAAACTGCAACATATGTATGGACATGACCAGAAGGCCAAGAGATATTGCTGGGGGAAGGCAGGTCAAGGAGAACAAGCCCTGAAGATGTCTAGATGGTGGCAAAGGGTCAGTGAAGAAGACAATGTGCTTACACGGTGCTCAGAAGTTGCAGATGTACCAGCCAACGTTATAAATGAGTGGTGGGACCAATACACATTGTTGAAGACTTCTATAGATCTGCTGCAGTGTGCAGGCATTGTTTCATTTTGCTTTGTACCTTACTGACTCTACCTAGCTTCATTTGGTCACAATTATGATGTGAGAGAAATAAAGAGACAATAGATAGTGATTGCTTATGCCCTCTCCACTCAGATCACAATTGTTTGAATTTGTACTCTGTCCTCTGCAAGTTTATTCCAGCTTGAAGTGTCTTGATCAGTTGTCAAAAGTCATCCACAACTCTGATTACACATCAGGAAAATTCCAGCCACAGGTCTGACTAATATCTAACACACAGGACTAGTAGTTTTGCTATTTGAGCTTAGGATCTCCTGAGAGTATAAATGAAAGGAATAAGATTTTCAGAGAAGAAACATCCCAGTTATTGTGATCTCTGTAGCACTGCGAAGGTTGCATTGGTCGGCTGAACAACAGGCAATCTGTACCCACAACATGGGACACCTTTTTTGGACTAAAGAGTGTCCTATATATCACTGCCTTGTACTGCACTTCCTTTACCTAATGCATTAGTACAGAAAACAAAGGGTTATTGAAACCTCACATTAATGAAATAATCATACTTCTTGTCATTTCTTTTTATTCCTCCTTTCAAAGTCTCCTTGGTTGAAAGACATGGGAAAGAATTGTCTTGAAAATCGTTACTCTGAATTCTTCACCTCGGATGTATTATTTCACCAAATCGGGGAGCTTTATTTCAGAATGCTTTAGGCTACAAAAGATACAGCATCTTATGATTACAGAATCTACCCCTAGTCTCCCAATCAGGCATTCATTACCTCACATTAAAACCAAACAGAAATGCCATAGCAGGGCAGAAATCCAACCATAATTCTGCCTGATGCATTCGTTCTCTTGTTCTCTTGAGACAGAGATTCAGCCTGGAGACATGCAAACATGGAGCTTTTCACCCTGCTGTGCTTTCAGCAATGATTGCACTGATTCTGCAGGGTGATAAGACACACAAAGCAAAAATGGAAGAGAAGTTAGGTCAAGCAGTACGGTCAGTCACTGCATTGTATGGGGAACTGGCATGCCTGTGCTGTTTCTGATTTTGCCAGGGACCAGCTTTGACTTTGGGCAGGATACCTCACCTCTATTTGTTTTGGTTTTCCCTCCTGAACTCCAATCCATACCATATTCTTGCTATTTGTCCTGGTGCAGTGCTTTTCCTTTTGAATCTTAGTTTCAGCTGTAGCTATCAGTTACTATAATCCGTAATTGTGAATAAACATGAATGATAACATCTCAGAATGTCAACTCAGGTGCAACATTTTGTGTGTATATTTATTAGCACTTGTCAAGGTGCTTGTTTCATAGGGAAAACATATATTCCCTGTATAATAAAGAGTTTTTTGAGGGATGGGATGAAATTAAATTATGTGTTTGATGTTGTGGAAGCATGGAGAGCTAGAGTATAGCTGTTTTCTCAAAACATCTTACACAACATGTAAAATCTCCAGATATCTTTACAGAAAAGATTGGTCAAAACCAATACTATGTCCTGATTTCAGCTGTGATAGAGCTAATTTTCTTCCAAGTAGCTGCTACCATGCTTTGTTTTGGCTTTAGTCTGAAAATGTTGATAACATACTGGTGTTTTAATTGTTGCTTACTCTAGAGTAGTGCTTACTCTAAACCAAGGACTTTTTACTTTCCCATGTTCAGTGACCAGGTGCACAAGAAGCCAGGAAGGAACACAGCAAGGACAGCTGATCTGAACTATCCAAAGGGATATTCCATACCATAGAACATCAACCTGGGGAATGTTGGCCAGCAGCAACAGATTGCTGTTCGGGGACAGGCTGGGTATCGGTGTGCATCACTCAGGTATTCCTGAATTTTATTTCTCTTTCTTGCTTTTTTGTTCCCTATTCGTATTGTTGTTATTATTTCTATTATTATTGTATTTAATTTATTTCTATTATTAAACTGTTCTTATCTTGACCACAGGTTTTACCTTCTTCCAATTCTCGTCATCCCACCTGGCAAGGAGTGTGGGGGGGAGTTGTGTGGTATATAGCTGCCAGCTGGGGTTAGACAACATGCCACTGGTCACCAGAAAGGAAATAGACCCAGCTGTGAATGTCACATAGAGTTATTTCACATCACCTCATCCCCAACTCAAACCCACCTGCCTCAAAGCCACCACAACCCTGCTAGGCAGCTGGCAACTGTTTATTTTCTGCAATAACTCATCAGGGGAGCCATGCTAATCACTCACATACGTACACAAGTGTTGGGCTTTTGACTTCTAAGAACGTTGGTCATAAACAGCCCAGATTATGTCAATAGCATTTGGGTGCCTGAATGCACAGGAACCATGCTCATATGCTTGATGCTTCTGAGGTACAGCGGTGAAACAGTCACTGCAAGGCATGGGCCAGTGGCCCCTGTTCATGCTTCCCACTCTCTCTCTGCTCCTGCACAGGGTAGCGGCTTGCTGTTAAAGTTAAAACAGGGCAATGTAAGCCAAAGCCACTTACCCTCTTAAAATATTGAAGTCTCTTTTCAGGGCAGAATAGTGAAGGATAGCAGGGACAGGGGAATCAAACAGACACTGTTTAGTCCAAAAAAGCAGAGAGGTTTTTATGGTTCATGCAGGCTAGACCTGGCAGAATCCAGAAGTATGGTTGAATTCTAAGTTTGATCAAAGGAGCAAACTTGGAAAATGGGCAGAAATCTCTCATGCAGGGTTTGTTTTTGTTCCTAGTGAAATAAGCTATAGTAAGATGGATAGAAAGGAGAAAACTGGAGCTTTATACTGTAAAAAAATCTTACATTAACAGTCAAATTCATGGCTTTTGACATCTTCCCTTCCATGTGCTATGAGCAGCAATGGGGAAATCTAAACAGAATTGACCAGTTCTCTCTGTTGATTCACAAGAGAAAAAGAAATCAGCAAAAGCTTGTTTCTCATAAATTGTAATTTTTCCAGTCAATATCTTACTGAAAGTCTAATCATCTTGAATACATACACAAGAGGCATTTCCAGCCCAAACAATATGATTAAGTAATAAAACTAGGTCTAAGAAGCTGTATAGTGTTCCCCATGCGCTAAGCATATTGGAGTACAATTAATTCTCATTTTCGGGAACTGCACTTTTTATATATACGCATATATATTTTCTGAGAATAAGAAGCAACACTGTGTTATATTCCAGTTACTAGAGTCTTTCTCTTTAATTGAGAAAAATGTTAGAAAATAAGCTGATACAAGCCTGCCCCTGTGGCTACCGTTTGGTTTAGACAGGGAGTAGTTTATTTTAATTTGTAATATTTAATCCACAGCTGGAGTTTAGAAGAGACTGCTCCATCCTTCAAATAAATAAATGGCATGCAGCAAAGAAAATGTTTCTATGACTCCTTTAGATCTCTTGGGAAACAATGAATTGAAAGGTACTATTGTCTAAGCATTGATACAGATTACCAACAAGGAGCTGGCTCCAGTAGGTCACCGATTACATCAAGGCAACAGAAATGGCTATTTAAGTTTCAGTCACAACTTCACAGTGTGAGCTATCTCACTGTTATTTATTCACTCTAATGTAGTTCTTAGTCAAATACCTTTTACTTGTGATATAGGTACTCATATGACTCTCCTGAATACTATCCTGCTGGATGGCCTAGAAAGACAAAACAAATAACTACAGGTCAATCATGTACTTCTGCCCTGGGGATCTTGATTTAAAAGATCGGTATCACATTTTGGTGTTTCTGCTTGGACTGTTATTTTAAAAGTAGATGACACAGCAATGCATGAAATGAGTTTCTAAAATGGAATGAAAAATCATTTTCCAATGAACTTTAAACTGCCTTTGTTAACTCCCGCACTCAGGAACTATAATGGCACAGTGCTAAGGGGTATATTTCTAGCTGATGCTAACCGTTGTATCTTGTATTTGCTTCAACAATGTTTATACCCGCAGTGGATCTGGCTCAGCAATTGCAGCTACAATATGTTTCCCTTAAAGATTTCCCCTCATTTCCTCATTCCTTATTAGCATTGAAATGTCATTTATTAAAGTAGGTTAAGGATTTCAGAAATCTTCATTTGATATGGGTTGACTCCATGCAAGTTACAGTCTTCCTGGCAATATTTTTGATTTTCAACTTGCACATCAGCTTTCATGTAAGCTGGATAGCGTGCACTTGGTTGCTTGTCACTTCCAGCTCAGGAAATTAAATAAATTAGCATTATGGATTTTTGTCACACTTTACATCTCTGCTAGATCAACTAAAGTCAAAATGGTACAGACAGCATTCTCTTGCGTGAGGATACATCTCCACCGGGACCCTATGCCCATACAAAAATGTAAACTTGTAGGCCTGCTCTCTTTTACATGGAGAAACTGTTGAACTAGATAGTTTCTGAGTAAGAAACTTCCCAGGATCATTTAGTGAGGACACAGGTTAGTTGTCTTTACCATGCCAATGATTCAGTCATATTTACCATTCCAGTTGCATTCTGTACCTTCTATTTATTGCAGTTTTAGTCACTATGAAAACTGACTATCAAATCAAGCAGGACTTGGAACATGTTTCATCCTGTGTGCCAGTGTGTTGTCTATATGAAAAGATGGGCAGGTCTATCTGTGCAGCCTCTGATGCTCCAGAAATGTAGCGTTAGCCACACAGATAGATGCAGGACCTTTTCGAGAGTGGAACCAGTCATAAGAATTTTCAAAAGTGTGCTGTACAGAGGTATTGTTACAAAAAAGAAATATATTATATAGAGGTTCAGGTAAAAGTACCTCCAGTACCCAAAGGAAACTCTGTACCTGAAGTGAAGTCTCTGACTCACCATGTTTGTGTGAGGTTTTCATTCCTCTCTGCTTAGTTATCTTTGGTTTCAGACAGTGCTTTCTGGGTTTGTTTGGGGGTTTTTTGTTTGGTTTTTTTTGTTTTTTTGTTTGGTTGGTTGGGGTTTTTTTGCCAAGATTTACCTAAAGCTGTCTTTATTTGTCTTGCAATCAAACCTACTGACATACTCCATCAAATCCAGCACTCTGGTCCCCTGTTCTGGTGCAGGGATAATTCTCCCACTGAAGGCACACATTACAGCCATTTGACCTCTTGGCAATACTCTTCTTGATCAAAAAAGCAGACAATCACACCCTTGATAGCTCCCAGAGGACCAAATGCTCCTCTCAAACTCTGCTTAATCACTAGAGCCCTAGTTCAAGCCCCAGAGCATGCCATATCATCTCATTATAGTTTTCAGATGTTGGGGATGAGGGTCTGACCAGCAAAAGCAGCAAACACTGGATTTGAGAAAAAGGCATGCAATGCAATAGGGCAGATACTACTTCATTACCTGATGAGGGCAAATTTTTCTTATAAAAGACCTATAAGAAAAGCCTGACTTTGTTGTGCTGATGCATCTGTAAATATCTCACCTGCAGGCACCCCTCAGCTAGTAGTAAATCCAGAGCACAGGAGCCCCAATGTCAGTCATGTGGGTTATATCAATGCTACGGCTGAGGGGTACTCCTGACTGCCCTGCAGGCCTGGCTGCAAGCACCAGGTCTGTAGAGCACTCTTGGACATGGCCTTGGACATGCCTGCTGAGACCACGCATAGGCCATCCATCACCACTGAGCACACTGCCCTGGAGAGCTGTTGCAGTCCTGCAGCCCCAGGAGCACAAGGCATGGCGGAAAGAAGAAAAGGAAGGCAGAGGTGACACCATGTTCAGACTCTCCCACCTGAGGAACTGACCGGAAGGTGACTGAATGATGACAGAGTACATTTCTAAACCATATTCTTTTACAAACCATTTTCCTAAGAAGCGAGGGACCTACCAAACTACCTACTGCAGGAATTTGCTTTCATTAGGACTAGATCCAGGCTCTTGTTGAAAACATATGTTAGTGAAAGGTTTGGGTATCACATCTGCATTGGGAGGAAAATTGTCAAAGTTCCGCAAAGAAAACTGCAGAAGTCCAACTTTTCTGAAAGCCATCTGAAAATAACCCCACCACTCTGGATATCAACAGATCAGTCCTTTCTGCAGAACATCTTAATGAAAGCATCACCATCCAAGTTTTCCAGGAGGGAAATGCTGTGCAGCTGTCATCTGGTTTTGATCCCCACCTGGGATCCTATCAGCTGAGGAGTCATGGCTCCCTGCCTGGTGCTGAGGGGCAGCACTGGGAGATCACAGTGCTCCAAGCAGTAGGCACTGGAGAGAGGTGAGCTGGCCTACAGTTTTGGCATAGTGCAAAACTCATGTGGTACGTAGCCATGCAGCTCTGGAGCTCTAGGCTCACTGGCCACTCTGCTGTGGCAAGGGATTTTGATAGAAATCAGAGGCTGGATTTATTCTCCACCAAATCTTCCAGCACATGGGCCAGGCGTTGTTACTGCATATCACCTGAGCTCTCTTTTACTTAAGTGACAGCAAGTCTTTTCCGAACTTTCTGAGGTTTATAGCAGACTTTTCACAGACTTCCCTTTTTAAAAAAACTCCCTGCTGTCATTTTAAAGACTGGCAACTAGATGGAAATGTCTTCAAAATCTTGTGTAACAGCCTTTCACTTAACCTGTGCTCTTTCAGGGCTCTCCACTGCTCTTATTTCCATGCAGAGCTCTTCTATGCCCTGAAGCAACCTCCAGATTATTTTACTGGTATACACATACCTCTAATACTAAATGGTTCTTTTCACTTGTGCACACATCAACTAATCAACGTTAGAGACCTGCAGTCATCATTCTGAAAAGCTTGTTTGCCATCATCACCACTGAGGCCTATAGATCAATAAAAAGATGATATTGCTTATATAAAACCCAATAAACAAGACTTGTCTGAGGCTTACATATGGTTTCATTCATTCTAATAAAGCAAGTGCATCACTTATGAGCTTTAGCCCATCAAATTTTGTAAACTGCATATTCACTTCAACAATCACTGACGCAAGGATATTGTTGTATCCAAGTCTAGGTCAAGCAAGACTTACTTGATCTCATCCTATTTCCATAATAATCTCTGTCATTTCTCTAAGAATAAGAAGGTAAGGGCACTTTTATTGCCGCAATAAAAACAGCAAAGTGATCTTCTGATGGCACTTAATTAGATTCATTTTATCCTCTTTGACTGAGCATGACATACTGTAACCCTTATTTATGAAGTAAAAATGAATGTCTTATGGTTCCTAACACAATTGAAGAAGAAATTACCATGGTATTCAGCTTAATCTGTGTTTGTATCTGACATAAATGATCTTAAGATAAATTACAGGAAATTATTTTCTACTCCTGGTAACCATAACAACAGATGAGAATTGGTTCTAGTTCAAGTTACTGACTGTTCCTGAACTCTTCCATAATGTGTAATAAAAATTATAAGACAAAAGCAATCCACAGGCTTTCATTTTTGTTTTTATAGGACAATTTGTGAAGCACTGGAAAGTAATTTTAAGTTTAAGTTAAGCTTCAGTCTTTCAGCTTTCCATCAGATGTAGGGTGAAATGCATTTTTGCTCCAACGTGTGATGGCTTACAGATCACGTAATGGATCTCTCCAGGGAAGGCACACATGGCAAAGCTTAACAAAAATGACACCACCATGAATTGTGTGGAAGTGAACAAATTATAAATTTAACTAGACAGGATTTTAGAAAATACTGCAGATCTGAGCAATCTCTACCAGTATCTTTGAAGAAAGACAGTAGCAACAGGTAGTGAATACATCACCATGACAAGCAGATACTAAAAGAAGAGATCTGAAAAGCTTGGAGGCTTCAAAGAAGTTGAGACAAGCAGGATAGGTCCCTGCAATGAGTGAGTTTTCAAAATCGGGAAAGAGTCCTCAGTGCACAGGGAGCATAGATAAGGGATTTGAAGAAATGTTGAGCTTTTAATTAAACAGGTCATTAATTATTATACAGTCACCAAATAATTTGGATTGGTAAGGACCTCAGAAGATCCCCAGTGCAACATAATACTCATCCATTTTTTAATTCACCTTCAACCCAGCATTTCTGCTCGACTTGGTAATAGCGCAGTTCTGCCTGGTCATTAATCTACTCAGCCATATGAAAATCAAAAGCACAGATTAGCTCTCAGACAAAAGACACCTGACAATACTGATGAGTTTTGGCAGAAGAGGAGATGATGGCAAGAAGCTACCAACTGTTGTTTCCCCTCAGCTGAACCCTTGGATGAAGCAATTTTGAGATGGGGAGAACATTTTTTAAAGCTACAGGGTAAGCAGCAGAAAAAGGGAAGAGGTGTTTTGGGGGACCCTTGGTCAGGATAATTTGCTGCCTAGCATGTGCTAATAAATTCATTTAGACTCATACGTTGATAACAGGATGATGGGGAGTACAACAGCCTTTGCCAGATGTGCAGGTAACAAGTACTAGAGATAAAAAACAGTTCTCAGCCAGAAAAGGTTGCATTTTCATGCATCCACAGGATGTGTTTACACATTATATTGAGAGAAATCAAGAACAACTCCAACCTGCACTAAAATTCAAGGTTAAAATGAAGCATTGATATAAGCGCATCATGCCGAGGTTGAGTGGGTAAACATCTGGTATAGGGGCAAGCTAGAACCAGTCCAGTTAGAAGTGCTACAATTGCATGGCAGAATCCCTTCTTTATGTTGTATCATGTAAAAACCTTAATACAATTCCTAAGCTGATCCAGTTAAGGGAAAGAAAAAAAATAAAACAGGCAGCCAGTATGGGACAGTAAGGTGAAGCAGGTGCAAGAAGTCAATAATACTCTTGGCTGTAGTGTGGGACAGGACAGTCAAATCTCAGTAACTGGTGTCTTTGAGGGACTGTATGAAGCTTTATTTTGATTGCAGACTGTAGACTACAAAAATGAGTGTCTACTGCATGACCTGACAGGCAGGGGAACAGTCAGAATATACCAGAAAGACGACAGCATGGTGAACAATTTGGATCTGAGTTGCCCTCATATCATGCAATTGGAGGTTAGACCACAAAGAGCGCTGGGTGTGTCACACTTTCTCATGTGTTCTTCTCCTCTAAGAGAAATGTATAGAAGGCACTTCAGAGAGGACAGCTCTGTCAAGTTACTCATTTACACCAGACTGAGACCTGATGTATAATTACTGAAAGTCAGCAAAGCTAGGTCAGTTTGCAACAGACCATCTGCAATTATTTCTTTCCTTCCTGAAAAACATTTTACAGATAATAATAAAATTACATAGCAAGTAAGTAGAGAGTCATTACACCCCATGGAAGCAATTCAATAGATAGTGAGGTAACATCCATCCTGCACTGGGTAATTATCTGGCTTAAGAAACAGCCCTTCTTCCATACAAGCATATGAAGGTCATTGCATTCAGTCAGAGTATGTCTAATCCCGGCAGATCAACACACAGAACAATGCAGTCTGTGTGTGCAGTCTTCCCTGCAGAAACAACTGGTAAACCCTTGCAACAAGAAGGGAAGGAGGTTCACCGAACATCAGAGTAAGCAGAATCACTCTCCCCACTTATGCTGTTCCACTGAACAAATTCAAAACCCACTACTGTCAGGTTATTTTATCCAGGTAATCTGGCTTAGTCCTCATGCCTGTCAATGAGCATAAGGTTTAAAGAACTTAATTCTGAAGTGTGGTTACAGAATGCTCTGAGAAAGAAGTTGCAATCTCTAGCTTTCTGACATACAAGTAAGAGCAACAACTATGTCACACTTTAAAAAATGAAGACAGGAAATTCTTGACGATGGCAATGGCGTTTTATGATTTATAAGAACAGTTGCATTCCACCCTAATTTCCCAACTGAATAGCAGATGCTCTTCAGCAAAAAGCTGTTATCATTTTATCTGTTTTACAATATGTCATGTATATTTTGCCAATCATATTTTGGCTCTCATCACAGTGTCTGCTGTAATGCAATTGTAGGCTTGTTTAATCAGTTCAGCATAATCTGGCGCTTTCAACACTGAGAGCATGCACACACATACATGCAGATCATACATTGCCCACGTTATTCCCTTTTGCCTTGTAAGATAGAGATGCATCGCTCCATCCATTTGTTAGGCAGAAACTGTTTTTGAAGGTTTGTGTGAAGTTCCGCTTAAAATGGATGGCACAATACGCTACATGGTTTTTTACCTGGTTGAGCAGCTATTCATTAAAAAACATGGCCTTAATTGGTGTTGCCTCATGTTTGTTTTAAAGCAGATTAGTAAGTTACATACAGCACGATGCATACTGCTGTTTTGTAGTTTAAACATGTGAATCAAAAAAGCTACTTAAACTTTGTACCTGTGCAAATAAAGACTTTCATCTTCAGAAGCTTAACAATCTATCTTCCCAAAACTCATCCATCAATCTGTAGACTTATTTCCCTTGAAAATGCCTGCTATTCACTTGCTCTGTTGCAAGCTCTGGTTATTTCCAAGGCTGTTGACACCAATTTACATGAAAATTTCCATTTCAAGTATCTGTTCACAGAGAGGCACATCCAGCTTGAGCCGAGTTTGTTCTGTGGTACAAAAAAGTTACAGAATATGGCAGCTGGGTTTTGTGCCTTCTCAGCTCTTTATTTTTTTTGCTGTCACCCTGTTATTCCTGTGACGGTTGTTCCTGCTGGCCCTCAGCTGAACTGACCATGAGGGTCCATGGTCAGTAGCTTTTACTGGGACTTGCACATAAAAACCCTAAGCCAGCACTAAAAAAAAGCAGTCTTCAGCACTTTTTTATACTGCCATTACACACTGCATGCTTTTCATTATGGAGAACTAGAAACTCCAGCCTTTCACTGGATATCACATCATCACGGTCATGGGGTGTAACAGCTCCAGCAAAACCCCTCTGGTTAACAGCACTAGGGACGAGCACGCTGTGGAGGAACCAGCATGCTCACAGTAAGTGTTCAGTCTCCCTAAAAGTTTTCTGACCAAGTCTTTCGCCCTGACAGAAGGTATTGGAGGTAGCTCCTCTCGTTATTGTAACAAGGGTTGGTGCCTGCATACACTGTAATCTTTGCTTGGATTGCAGAGGGTGGAAGTTGGTTACAGCTTGTGCTCAGGTGCTGAACCAGTTGGCTCACCCCAGAATACACCTTCCTGAGCTCTAGGACACCCTTTTTGATCCTTGGTCTACTGAGTCCTGTGCAGCCAACAGATGTCGATTAGGAGCTGGCCAGGAAGCATGACGAAATTTCTTTGAGAACTGAAAATCTTAAAAGATGTTTGAAAAGGAAGAGTTTTGATAGAAATATCACTTGTCCAGGGATATCTCCATCAGTTGATTGAGGTGAGAAGAAAAGAATTTTCTTTTGATTAGTGATGTCTTATGGCAGAGGTCACAAGAGGTCTCTTCCTCCACCCCATTCCTGAAGGCTTTATACCTAGAGCTTGCACATTCTTAGTTCTGACAGACATGCAAAACCTTAAATAACCCTGAAGGATACAGCTCTGAGAGGGTGTGAGCCCTGCTCTATTCATGTGAATGCACTGGGGAAGCACTGGGGAAGTGTTACCTTTGAGCAAGAGGTATTCACATTTAGGCATGGAAGGATTTAGAAAGAAAGCATTGCCACCAACAGCAATCTGCTGAGCAAGAACAACAATACTCAAGAGGAGAACTAGGCTCAAAGCCCAGAGGATTTTTAGGAAGTGAAGATGGGAAAATTGTTCTGATGACATCATAAGACAAGGTAGCACACTGCTGAGGCTTCTGGAAATGGGAATGTTTTCTGGGTGAGTAGTAATAGAAACTCCATGCAATGGTTTCTTTTGCCTCCCAATAAATGTTTCTATAAAAAACTTGGTAGTGTACACATTTGCCTGAGACAAATTTTAAAGCAAACCTTGTATTGTTCTTGAAGTGTTGATTTGTTCATCCAGACAGAGAAGAGAAGCCACCCTGTAATTTGCCTCACCAGTTAGAAAAAGCTCATCAGAAGGTAGAGAATGAAAACTAATTTAATATGATACTATCTACACTGAAGGGAAAGGCACAACCTCACAACCCATAGACTTCAGTGGGTGAGGAATCTGCTCCATTTTCCTAACAGAAAGAATTGATTAGAGAAGGTCAGAAATATCAGTCAATAAAAATAAAATAATTTACCATGATCTTGTTTCAAATTTCAAGCTAATTTAAAAAATATTACCAATATTTGCCAAAAGATAACATACATATTACTTTATATTAGACTATAATGTAAGTATAAATGTATAAAGTGCAATGCACCTGTTGATAAAAAAAAAACAATATCAACATTTTAAACTTAATGAAGTCACTGTAAGTGAACAGAAAAGGTTGATTTTTTTTTTCCTCTGGCTGTTCCAGTGGCATTTTAGACAAAAAGCTTACCCAAGAAATTCCGCTCTGAGAGGATGTGTTTCCAGTTCTGCAAAATAGCATTGATTTCACAATTTATTATCTCTAGAATTGATAATTAAAAGTTACAAACCTGCATTTTTTTCATTCTTTTGTTTATTCAGGCTTCAAATCAGTAGAATACCTCAGAGGCACTAGATTCTCCCCAACCGGCTCTCACAGCTGTACAGAATGTTTTGTGCTGTTTTATGCCTAGTGAGATGTCACCCTTTTTTCTGGGGCACTGAGAAGGAGGAATCATACTCCAAAGCCTGAGAAACTACTAACAGTTTTCATGCAAAGATGTCAAATGAGTAATGTGTTGGGGGAAGCAGATGGATGTTCCTTTATCTCAGCCATGTTTCACCTTTTGAAACAGCAAGGAATCTGGCCCAAAGGCAGAAGTGTCATTTCTTGCCTCATAGACACTTGTTCCCAAACCACTGAGAAATGCTTTTATCTTCCCTGTGCGATAATTACAGTACATCAAAAGGCCAAGAAGGCATTGAACTACACCTGACTTGTTGCTGGGTTTTGATATTTTAATGTAACGTGTTCCATTGTTGCTTCTTTCTTTGTTTCATCTTTGCACTTCAAGTGCTGTCATCTTGGGTAAAGCACTGCAAAACAAGGCTATTATGTGTGTGCTGGAAGAACTCCACCAGGCTTATCCCTTTTCCGCACCCTTCTGAACAAAATCCTGCAGAATGCACAGGTCAAACTGACCTTTTCAGCTACTTCCCATAACCTCTAGAGGCTGCTGGGCTTTCCTCTGCTTCTAACATTTTGCATTTCTTCACAGATCTTCCCAAACATTCCTATTTTGAATCTACAGGCAACACCAATTTCCTCTGAGTTATTACTGCACCCACAGTTACAATCAGTACAACAGCATACTCTCATCAGCACTTTCTCAGAGGGCTGCAAAAGCTCCCACCTTTCAGTCGGAGCTTCCTAATACTTTCTCATCACTCTCCCATCTATCGCAGGATTTACTCTCTGCTGAAACAACTGATGCAAGCCAGCCTATGCTTGCACAGCCCACGGATAGAGTGCATGCTCTACTGCTGTTCCCTGTCTGCAGGACACATGCCAGCAGTGATAACGTGGTGGGTGAACATAGAACACTTCTCAGTCCCAGTGAACACCGTTCTGTTTTGCAGAACTTACCAGGCCAGTTTCAGCAATCTATAGCAGTGTGATTTTAGGTCAGCAGAGGACATGGGCTGTCTGAACCCACTTTCCTGTGTGAGTTGCTATGTGGATCAATCACCTCACGGACTGATGATTTTAGGAAAACAACAGTGTCACTACTGCAGGGATTGCCGATCCTTCACAGACCCTCACATGGGCATGACCGTCTGCTTTAACGTCAGCAAGGAAAGAGCAGGACCCTGCGTGTCTGGCAAGAGAGACTAGGAGAGTATCTCAAATAGACAAGGAAGCACAAGGCACATCAATATAATTATAGCTTGCATAGCAAGCAGAGCACACCAGCTGCTTGGCCACTGTCAAGGGTATTGCAGCAAACTTTGCAGAATTGAACTATACAGTTTTGCTATTGTGGCTGTGAGCTGATCTGAGTCACACAGCCATAGCATTTCCCAGCCTTGCAGCACAAACAGTGCGCAGGGCTGATTTGTGTTCCCCACAGATCCTTTCCCAAGGAAGTCTGCTGATTATTTAATTAATTGTAAAACACTATTAAAGATGAGGATGTTTTCTGGTGTCTGAGAAAACAATAAAAGCAAACTATTTCCCAGTTTATTGGTCTACAGGGTTATCATAATTACTGGAAAGACTAGCTAGTGAGTTGCACATATTGATTCTCTGCCAGTGTGTGGAAGTGCAGATCTAGACACCAGCATAATAAATCTAGGTACCAGGCTGACATAGTATGATCCTCAGCTATGCAGTGGTTACTGCAAATGCTGTCTGCAGAAGAGAGCAGCTATGATCAATAAATATCTTTCAATCAACAAGCTTGAAGAACACTTGATCTCTCAAGGAAAAAATAAAAAAAGCAAACCTGGTAGCAAGCATGGTGAACATCCAATTTAAAGGATCTAGTCCCTGTACCACTCTTCTATTTCCATAAAATAGCGGATAGATACATGCCCTCGGCACAAAGACCCCGACATATTCTTATATGGTGGAGTTAAATCTGTAGAAAAGCTGCTTAATAACATATTTTGCTATGAGAATCTCTTTCTTGTGAACCTCTTAACTAAAGGAAACAGCTGCCTGGTATGGCCTGCTAACTATATCACCCAAGAACCCTGTAACTTTTCATGTGTGAGGGAAACATCCTCATTTCCACCATGCAGGTGGGAGCTGGGGTACAGGCAGCTGAAGCCATAGCAAGCAAATGGACTGTTAAGCCCAGCTGTGCAGGAGTCCCCTGCTCCTGCAGCACACTGCGGAATGTGCAAGAAATCAGGCATCAAAAGTGATGAACAGGAAAGAAATGCATGCTGGAGCCCCTAAGCAATGGTGAAGCTTGGGAAGTACTTTGCGTATTTAGGTACTACATTACCTGTATCAATGACCTGTATCCACAAACTATGTTAACAGTCCTGGAGTACAGTCAGAGGGCTTCTGGCTTCTCAGCTACAACAAATTCTGTAGGAGAGGGAAAAGGCTAAGGACATTTAGCTGCGTTTACACTCTCATGGGAAGAAATACTCTGGCTCTGTTAGTGAGCCAGACGGCTTCCGTTCTCACATCACTGCTCATACTGCTGGCTATTTTCTGAAGCAATCAGAAATGCTGCTGTACCATATTAGCTCGTCAAGACAGACAGAGTCAGCTGCTTTCTAATTATAAGATACTGCATCTTATTGGAACAAGGAGATGGGTTTTTCCCAAGTAGCAAAACATTGGATCTGACCATTCCTGTTTTGTACAGATTCCAGACAAACACTTCTACACATTTTAGGTATATCTTCCTTTTATATCAAATTGATATGGCATAATCCCACCAGGCTCAACATTGCTGTCATGGAATTAAAAGCAGAATTGTGCCCTTCACTGCTAATATTGTATGGATATCCTATAAACTCATTTTAATTTCCAGGCCATGTACCTTTTTTGCAAGTTAATGTAGCATTTTTCAAGGAAAACTGAACAGAATCATGATGTTCACAGAATTCTCCTGAGAGTTTCCACATCAGTTAAGAAAATAAAGACCAATATCTTGGTCCTGAGGTCAGTGACAGGTAAATTGTCACATTCAGCATCCACTCTCTTGACCGTGCTGTTACTTTTTGCAGAATGAACTGAACTTTGAAAAATGTCCCAATGGATGTCCCTGAGAGTTGGATCTGATCCAGAACTGTTTAAACTACACCTGTGAAGTAAAGCTGCTTTACACACAACCTCTAAAAGACACTAAACTGCAGGAATGCAAATAGATGATGGTGTATGATGACTTCAAATTATAGTAAATAATTTATGGAGAGGGGAAAAACTGCTCTCCAGAGAATAAGTGAAAGCAAAGACATCGGTAACCTTGATTTGTGTGGTTTGCTGATATACTGCTCCTCCCCAAGTGAGAAAAGGAGAGAGGGATGCAAAACACAGCGATGGACTCATGGAAGATAGGCACCTGTAGTCTGATATATACCCATATAACTATGGGTATAACTGTCTTCAATTAGATCAGTGGTAGCTCAAGTATCTACTTCAGCAGCCCAGTCTCAGCAGCTGGATTGACTGCCTTTATGCAAATCCTAAAGTTGGAGGCTGCCACATTCTCTTCCACTCCTGTGCAAGGAAGATACTCCTGCACCCAGCAGTCCTTGGAGCAGGCAGAGGACTTCACAATCCTGCTGCTTTCTCATTGCTTCAGGGCAGCACACAGAGGAGGAGACACTTGAGACAGTTTGTGGAGCTATAGATAGACACCCACTTCTGAGACAGGCTGGCTTCAGGTTTCAATAGCCCCACCATGCAGAGTGGGCATGTTGTTAACGGGGGCATTAACAACAGAATCTCTGCAAACATGATAACATGTGTGCTGCACTGGTGGGTGACAACGTTCAATAGATTCATTGTTTAGTTGCTCCTGTTTCAAAGAATGCTCTCCTGTGGCTTTTCATGCCACCACCACGAGTGCACTAGCACGTAGAGAGATCTTGCTAAGACAACTCCCTCCTCTTTGCCAATCAGCTGAGTTAGGGCAATGACAAGGTGACCTCTAAATGGAATTTGTATGATCCTTTTCTCCACGTCAGACAATGTAAATATTCTTTCCTGCCTTGTTTTCCCTTTAGGATAAACCTTGCTGTTCCCTTCAACTCTCATGTGATGAATGTAGTAATGCATTTGGAGTCTACTTTATGCATATCATGCCTACCTCATTTCATTCTTCTGCCAACAATCAGACAATTTAAAAGACTTATAGCTAATGTTTGAGCCTTTTCAAAAAAGGAGCGTATGCTCCTAATTTACTTTAATAGTCCATTTTCATTCAATTTATCTAGTTTTCTCCATTCTCTGTAGACTAAAAGATTTCATTTATATTCAGGTTTTCTTTGTAAAGAGCAGCTTGTTTGGGGGAGGGAGGCAATAACATCCTTTAACTTCGGGCAGTTTGTTTTAAAGAATTATTTCCATTAAAAGAACAAGAGCAAAAATGTCTTTAAAAATTCTGTCTTATTTGTGCATGGTTTAAATGGAGAAATGTCACTCTTCTATTATGTTAATGATTTTTTTAAAAGGCTAAAAAAAAAAAATTACCTGTAAAGAGCAATCAAACATCTCTTCTTGCAACAGAAAGGCATCATTAAAAAAAAACAAAAAAAGAAAAAGAAAGAAAAGAAAAGAAGAGACAATACATGTTTAAATGAATGATCCACTGTGAGGATACATGAGAGATTTGTGTCTTGAAGCTCTGCTGTCACTTAGATTATGCCTGATGAGCATTTAATGAATGCTCACAGGAAAAACATCTACTCATTTTATTTGGGAACAGCGAAGGCAACAGCCATTTTTAGGAGACAAAACGTAATGGATTTTCTTTCAGCTCGGTAGATACATTGATACTTGTAAATCCTTTCTAAGTGTGCCACTGTAATTATAAATCTTTTAGCTTTATTTTTCATTAGCGAACATTAAGGTAAATATTCTCTCCAAGAGAAGATATATTTGGCATATAGGTTTTTAAAGCTGACATTTAAGTGCTCACTGCAGCGTTAGAGCTGTTCAATAACATTATTATTATTCATTATTTAGAGTTTGTACTGCTGGATGCACTGTTCTTCTGCTTTAAAGCAACAAGACCCTTGATTTACTAATCACCTGTAGTCAATTATTACCTAGCCAAGAAAGCAAAGCCTTCAGGAAACTGCGTCTTGTGATCCTGTGATCTACTTTTAGCAATCTTATATCTATTTCCCCAAAAGCACACACTATGCCCCATAACCTTAACCAGTACAGATGCTGCCCCTACACAATGGGACAGGAGAAAGCACTCCTGTCCTAAAGTTTGGAGACTTCCTTGGTACTGGGTTTGTACCTCATCCCACTCAGCCCTGGGAAGACAGGTGGGTAACAACCCAGCCCTGCACCCAGCCCACCTCCCTTCATACTTCCTACTTGCTTCCTGCGTTGGACAGTCCAGACTCCATTTCAGAAGGTGCACCTCTTGCCTTCCAAAAGCAGACCCATGCCATATTTACTGCTTGGATGATGTCCAAAGCCAGAGCAGTGGTGAATGGTCTGTTGCAGACACTGAGACTGTATAGTGATGTTGAATGGCACAAAGTCTTCTTTGGCAAGAGCTGTATCCATAAGCTGGAAATAAAACTTTCTTGCTTTGCCATCCTGCTGTGTGTTACATGTTTCACAGGAACCTACTTTAGGTATCCTGCAGGATGAGGTTTAGCAGCACACTAGAGCATGCTTAGCTCTAAGCATGCACTCAAACACCATGGAAATCAATCAGGAGTGCAACGAAGAACACATTTAGAGCCCCCACTCATCATGTTCAGTGTCAGAAGATTATCTCCATCATGCTCTGTGTGTTAATACTCAAGGGTATATGCAAATCTAATAACATGAGTAGAATAATCTATCCTCAATTAATTTGGGCATTACACTTATCAGCTTTGATCAACTCACCTTGAGACAGACCAAGGCGAGCTGGAGCATGTGGGTCCTTCACATTTACCCTGAAATGCAGCTTCGACAAAGCTCATAAGAAAACACTACAGCAGAGAAGCTTCTTAATTAACTTGGTGTAATTTTCACTTGTCATTTTTTTCTACTACTGCAATTTCTATCTGTAGACCTCTGAGTCTACACTCATTTGACAGGTAAGTAAAATCAGAATAAAATTGATCGCTACCACAGAGAAGTGAAGTGATTTACCGAGAGCAGTGGACTGCCCACAGGAGAGCACCCCCAGGTGTGCTAGACAAGGGATAGAGGCTTGATGCCCAGCCATGGGCAAGTGAACCTTAAAAAAGAAATCAGCAAAATGAAGATTTTTCAGGTAAATTCCTCAGAAACTGATTTTTTGTAGCTCAGCACATGAGTTCTTAATATTGCCTACAGAGTGGAAAAGTAAGCAAACCAAAAAAGCCACCAAGATTTCTCCTCCCATCAAGGGAGAAAATCTGCATAAAGTGGGACCTCTCTTCCCAACTTAACACAACATCGGGCTGCTGGGGAGAGCCCAGGCAGCTAAATCTTGTTTTGGAAAATGTTTTCTTCTCAGCTGTTAAGAAAACACGGATTTTATTCCAAACATTAAATGCAGCTTTTAAATACAACTTGTTTCTTCTTATTACAATTTGCAGAGTCCCAGATGGTATCCTGTACATTTTCACGGTACTTAAAATGCTAATGTATTCCAATTTCTTCAGATGTTGTTTAACACACACAGAAGCGTGGCATACACCTTAAATGAGAGCATGAATAAAGAGCAAAATCATAAAGCTAGAATCTTGATATTTTGTTAAATGCTGCCACTGAATGTCCTCCACATCCCTCTGCCCTTTACCCCCACCACCAGCAAGAACAAAATGGAAGCATAACATCTCATGGTTCAAGGCTCCTCTTTAACAAGCTATAATTTAACCTCAGGTTATCTTGACATTCACATACTGAATGGAACACTTAGTGCATGTCATTGTATAAGAACAACTAAATGAGAACAAAAATATAGAGAAAGAGGTCAGAAAGGAAAGAAGAATAATATAAGCAATTTACACATCTCTATAAAGTATGGGCGGTTTTATAACAGGCTGCACTGTGTCAATATGTTTGCTCAGAACATTTAATGTGCGGAGAATTCCTAAATGAAGCTCTAGCTACAGGTGAAGCTGCAAATATTCACTGAACTCCGAGGATGGAGGGCACACAAATATTGCACAATGTACTAATTGTCTGCTAAGGAGCAGCAGAAACCTCATAACCTGTTCCCTGTAGACATAACATTTCTAGAAGCTCTCACACCATTTTGAGCCTCTGCCCATGAATCTCTCCCACCCAAAAATCTCAGCTTTACTCATAAATACATTGCAAATATAAATATCACAGATACTGTGTTAGCAGGATGAGTATTTTGGCAATGGATTTCACATTTGTAGCCCAAACACCTCATCCCCAGAGGTAAATGACAAAAAATGGATAAATACTGAAACGATGAACAATTCCAAATGTGATGGCTAATTCCTGGGTATGGCCAAGTAAAGCATGTGATTAAGACTCCTCATTCTTGGAGATGAGCTAATTGAGAGCACAAATTCTCCTACTCATGTACATGTATGGTATGAAGGAGGAGCAGTTAGCTCTCATGCCTACATCTACTTATAGTAGAACATGAGAGCCGAAGGCCAATAAGAGCAACTAGACCTAAACTGAATTTCACTTTACACCATTGTATTACCACATAGGCACAAATTTCTCTCCTAGTGACACAGACATGGATATTCAAGGCTGATTTTCCACCCTCTCTTACATGAGTGCCAGCATCACCTATGGAACATCTCTGGTGTGGCTCCACAGAGCTCCAGCTTCCCAGGCTAAGAAGCTTGCTTCTGCAATACCTTGGCTTTCATATAATGCCTCATGTAATTATAATACAATTTTCAATAGGAGCTCAGAATTGTGCCAGGGCAGTCTCCATCCCTTGCTGGTCTTGGAGTCAATGTAAAACCCTAGGCTACAAGTGAGGCTCACAGCTCTCACAAAACTAAACAGCTGCAAAGCTACCACTGCCACATATCAACTTTAAATTGCTTCCTCTTGGCCTACCCCTGATGTAGATAAGCTTTTTGGTTTGTTACTGGATGGAAAAACATTAGAAGGGTTGCACCAAAGTAGTATGATGCAGGATTTCACCAGCAAACCCTATTCTGTTCCCTGACACCCTTTCTCCACCACTTAGTGCATGAAAATGGACTTGGTCATGTCCTTCTGCTCTGCATTGACACATCTGTAAGATTAAATTTGCAGAGAACCATCAGGCAGCGCAGCCTGATTATTTCTTCAGTTTCTGTTTAAGATGTTGTGGAAAACAGTATAAAAGACCAGCAGACCATGATAAATACCCCATCAGTAAAGGATGACTGTATTATCAAAAATACTAAAATTAAAAAAAAAAAAAAAGGTAATTATTTTCTGTGCATTTTATAGACTCCCAGGAGTAACAGCCAGACACTCCCACTCACATAACACTCTAATATTTCACCGATCAAGGACATCACCCTGGTTATTTACAGACTGTAATGAGAGTGCCCATACTTTGATGTTACCATAAATAAGCAGGTAAAACTGCTGAGTTTCAAGAAACTCAGCTTGATTGCCTGGAAGATGTTATTATTTTAATAAAAAAGAATGGCATTTGTAATGATTAAATTTGTATCAAGTGCACAAGCAGGCTCCACTCAAGGAGCAGTATACAAGCCTTTTCACACAGCTCATGCTTTAGAAAAACTGCTCCCTGGTTTTGAAGAAAAAGTGGATCTTTGTTCAAACAACATAAGGAAATTCTTCCCAGAGACTACCTGACAGAAAAGTTCTATCTGGTTGTGATGGATTTCACTAAACTACAGGCTCAATACCTCTATGACATGATAACACCTGTCAGATAAACTGTGATATGTAAGCAGTAGGAGCCATTGAATGATACAGCTCTCAACTGCATCAGTCCTGCCTGGTAAAACCATGGATCAGATCTTTCCTCTAACCTTTGCCTTTTGTCCTATGTTAAATATGACCTATATACACAATTTAAAATATTATTTAGGGTTACCTTATCAAAAAAGATGTAATTATTTTTGGATTGGATGGATAAATTATGTCAGATTTGAAGAAAAATTGACCAAAATCTAGAGTATCCAAAAAACTCCAAACCAACCAACCAACCCTCTCCAAACCACTAAACAAGCAATTTCTGTACCTTTTCCCCCTTTGTTCCTGTTCCAGGTGGGATAATATTGTTATAATTTCAGCACAGCTTCCTAGCCACATGAGATTGAGAGAAAATACCTGCATTTTGCAGTGCTTAGGTAAACTGATGGATTTTGAGAGTTTCATCCATTTTTACTTTGAGAAAAATCAGCTTTATCTAACTCCAGTATTGAGCATTCGAAACTTTAGGAAGGCCTTAATACACAGACTCTTCTACATTACCAAGTAGTGCAGCCCAGCAGGAGCAGGTCTGCAGAATTAAACCTCTGTTGCTGAGCACCCGATACCCACATAACTGTGGTGTAAGGGGCTTCCATTTTTGAGAAGCCCTGGTGTTGTGGATTGAATTCCCTTTGTTGGGAACTGGTGCACATCTGGAACACATCTTCCAGTTTAGTTTCAGCCAAAAATAAATCAAATTTGTGTGCTTCTTTAACATCAGCCAAAGTGTGGTTAGTAGAAAAAAAAAAAAAAAAAATCTGAGTATGTGCTCCAAAAGACCAATCTGATCCAAAACTAAAAAGCTAAAGCATACACATGGAAGGAGTCAGGATCAAAATATTAATGGCAGCCTTTGCTGTGCTGTAGTAAAGCTGGTGTCCATCAAAGGTAGAAAAGAGCCTCTCCACACATTGATCAAGCGAAAAATGCCTCACTTCTTCATATCTTGAATATGCACTTATTGTTATACACTGTGCTACATATACCACATATTATATCAACATCTGTGCCTGATACTTTTTAAAACTGGCAAAACAGAAAGGCTCAGACTCTGCTGGTTGGATTTATGTGTCCTAGTTCATAATAGATAAAACCTAGATGCACAAGTCTGAGCCAGTCACCTTAGGAACCTTTTATGATCGACAAAAAGTTTTCACGCACGGGATGCAATTTCTCTGCTCTTTCTTCGACACTTAGTTTGATGAGAGGAAATCATGAAGAAATAGATCACCTTATTGGGTATAAAGGGAGATTATCACAACCTGTTCAGACCTAGATCCACAGTGTTTGAACACCGATGTAATGAATGATACCTTGCCAAATATTTCTCTCCGTTTCTTGCAAAAGCTGTTGTTTTTATGAAGTACACATTCATCAATAAGGGCTTCATAATTTTTGTATGTATGTGTGACACAATGAAGTTCAGCTCTCCATATAAAATCAAGTTCTATGCAGAGGCCAAATGACATGGAAAACTGCAAACTACTTTTTGAGATGTTTGTTTTCACAGAAGTACTTTCAGAGACTGAACAAGAGGGAGGAAGGTCATATTTTACACTAATGCATACATGCTCAAAACACCTTCTTGAAAACACTGTTCTTTGAGATAGGTACTTCCAGGAATGAGTGTGTCATACCTGGAGCATTAACTGATTTATATCATCATGTCGTTCTACTTAACAAGGGTTTGAACCTACTGTTCCCAAGGGGAATTAACCAAGCAGGCAGAGGTTGTTGAGATTCAGGGGAGGAAGAGAAACAGAGAGGAACTCTCCATTCTTCCTTTCAAGAGTGGGTTATTCTGCAGTGAGAAACCTGGGCAAGAAGGAGCCTGTGAATCCAGCTTCATACTTGTCTTTCCAGATGTTGGAGATTGTATATAAATGCTTACCTTTATTGACCCTCCTGCACAGAATGCTAGAGGAATAAACAGACTGAAACAAATAAAATCACTATGAAATTCCTTCTACCCTGGGTTTTCATAGTTTATCTTCTGACCACCATCCATTATGCTTAAACAAGTTCATATCTTTTTTATGTTCAAACATAAAGTTGTTTATAGCTCCCAATACTTTCCTACACACTGGTGTCCTTCCTTTTGATACTTGAAAATCTTTGTAAAAGATTTT
This sequence comes from Strigops habroptila, assembly GCF_004027225.2. Lineage (NCBI taxonomy): Eukaryota > Metazoa > Chordata > Aves > Psittaciformes > Psittacidae > Strigops > Strigops habroptila. The sequence goes on along the minus strand of NC_046358.1, from coordinate 21,051,320 downwards.
TCTTCCTTTAATAAGGCCTCCTGTGCACACCTGTTCCTATAAACAGCTCTATTTCTTGAAAAAAAAAAATCTGAAAAGCTACTTAAAATTAGCTGCCTAACTTTAAAGCATGGTCTGGCATGCAAAACTTAGCAGAATTCTAGTTTAAAAAAAAAAAAAAAAAATTCCTTGGAGAGTTTCACTTTTCTCTAATTTTCAGGGCAAGTCAAGATTTGGAGAAATCTTTTGATTAAAGAGGGGCTTTCAGTTCTGACTCAGGCTTCTTAAGAGGATTTGCTATCACTTACTGACCCTGTTTCTTCCTTGCTGGGTACAGTCTTTAATTTCTCCCTAGCACATACAGAATGAGCTGTTAAACCTCTGTGCCTTGCTATGCCATAAACTTCAGACATCAAACCCAAAGCATGCCAGGTCTCCAGACAGGCTTACAGGGCATAAGGTACAAAAAAAATCTCAGGGAAATTTCAGCAGATGTTTTTTGGTGGATTTGGGGGTTTTTTTTATTTGGTTTGTTTGGGGTTTTTTTCTCTCTCTAATAGAAACCATCTGTCACTATTTTTTTTCTTTTTTTTTCTTTTTTTTTTTTTTTTTTTTTTTTTTAGCAGTAGGAAGAGAAAGTCTTCTCTCAAAAGGGTCTGAATAACTCATCAGAAATGCAGCATCTTGAAAGGGTGCTCACAGCCGGAGCAGGTTTTTCATGTCTGTCCTGCTAACTATCAACCAGCAGAGCTCAGTCCTGAGCATCTGCTAAAAAAGTAATTCTTGAAAGGCTCAGTTTCAGTTCTGGACACCTGTTTTCCCAGCCTACCACTTTCTTCCTCATAAACCCAGATGTCCTGTGCCACTGAGAGATTCTCCAGTTCTTATTTTATTACATCAGCAGGTAGTACATGCTTACGAGCTCCCACACATAGTGGTGTCTCTCTGAGCCACATCCCAACTGTTTCAGACTGAGATCTGAGGCTGCATCAGATACCAATCTTACTTCCATAGAAGGAAGCACACCTGAAGACCGCTTTACCTGCAGACTATGCGACCCCTTCAATGTGTGCATGTTGTCTAAAAGTAGGTTACACTGTGTTGCTGTGCTTATTACTTTAGCATGAAGCTGTGGCACATTTGGGGTAGTGGTGGTCACAAACGAGCTGCCTTCACTTGGCACATGTATGATGTACCTCTACCCAAATCTTGAAGAATAATTCAAATAACAGTTCAATAAAACAATTCTCAGAGTAGAATAAGACAGCATAGCAAAGGGAGCTGAATCTCTACGAGAAGTAGACAGAAAAGGCCTTTCTTCAGGATTAGACTCTAGCTGCATATGCAGGGTAGTATGGCAAAAGAACATTGATATCAGAAGTAGAAGCGTCTTTGATACTGTATCTGTGTGTCTAACTCTATTTTAGCAAGCAAAGAGAGTATACACTAGACACAGTGGGTAGATGGCTCAATAAAGCAGCAGTCAGGTAGCTTGGGTAGCAACACTGAAGGTAAGAAGTCAAAGACCTGTTCCCAAATACCAAGGGCTTGAGGTGAGGTACCGGAGATGCACATCAGTGCTACTGAAAGTTTTGCCTCCCTCTAAACCTGCCTGGCTCCTGTGCACACTTTGCCCCTGCTGATGATAACCATGGCTCTGCACCCAGAGTGTACAAGAATTTAATCGTCTGGCTATCTAGTGTTGATGACAGGCATATTGCATTTTCACAGATTCATCTTCTTTGCCCAACCCACAGACGCACACACAGGGAACACAGGCATCTTCTCCACAGACATCTCTAGGCAGCAAATTGCTCAGCCCTGGACTGTAACTCTTCCTTGCCCTTTGCACAACGTATGTCCCCCACACCTTTGTTTCTGTGCCCTGCTCTGCTTTGCATTCTGCAGGCAGCTGGGTCAGAAACCAGCTCCCCTGAGTGTCAGGGTTGTTCCCTTTGGGATGGTGTTAATAACGGAGCAACTTCACAAAGGTATCTCTTTGATCGGTAAAGAAGATGAAGTAAAATAAATCAGAATTGCATGCTACTCACCTGTGGTTTTGCTATGGCACATGCCAATCATCAGCACAAATCCGAGATGCAGGGTGAGAGCACTTTTCCAGTGAGTCACTGACAGGTACACTGAGCACATTCAGAGAAGCTCCACCATGCAGTGATGCATCTCCGTCCTGAGGATTCTGACACCCTTTTTTTGGTGGACTTAATTGGGTTTTTTTTCAGTGGAGGCACTGACCCAAAATAATGTCTTGCCTGCTATCCGCAATTCTAGCTGTTGATTTGTGTGGCAACCAAAAAGTAGCAATGTACACATGTTAACAATCTTACAGTGCAAAAGGTTTAAGAGCTGTTGTATAGCAAGCTCAGGCAAGTAATTGGAATGCGACAAAGTGACTTTGTAGCTGGATGTTGCAATTGGTCCACACTTCCCTTCCTTCTGCACAGAGACTCCAGCTACTGCACCTGCTTTAATGTGATTTAATGACATGAAATGGTTGTTGAGCCACTTGACACTAACATGTGGGGTTGAAGTTAGAGATGGCTAGATATTGCCTTTAGCCCAATTCTGCAAAGAGAGCATGTGGTCTCCTTATGGCTGGGTTCAGGGTTATTTCCCAGCAAGAGCTAGCCCAGATTTGTGAACATTTTGAGTGGAACCGTAAATATTATCCATTTCTCATCCATTTCCAAGATCCCCCCAGTTTTGGTAATTGGAAATGGAAATTGCAGAATGAGAAATTGATTTCTTCATTTTTGCCACACAGAAAGAAATGACTAGCAATGTTTGTGAAAGGATTCCCAGCCCACCCAGATCAAAGATAATGAGCTTTCCCAGGCACTAGGTAATTCCCTCTCTTGTGCTCTCTCTTTTTCCATAAATGTACATCTCGCTGTAGATAACAGAAGATTAAACTCCTCAGTCGGAAACTGAACTACACATCACTCACACAGCAAATATAATAAAAAAAAAATTCCCTTCTTTTTCTCCTTTATTAAAAGCCATCACTTAATTTAGAATGCAAATTAATATATTAATAAGGAATGTATAATTTTTAATGTCACCTGTGCCATCACCCTCCTAGATTGATTCTACCTTGAACTCATCGTATTATTGTTAATGACTGAAAGCTCACACCATACTTTATCAAACAAAGTCTGTCTCCAAGAACTTTCTAATTAGTGCTACTAATCACTTATTCCTTCGCAGTGAGACTAATGCATTATTACAAAGACTTGTGAAATACGTCCAACAACATATACATCTTGTTAAAATGACACTCAGGAGATACCATTACCCACATCCATCAATGACACTTAATCCATCACATGGAAATATTGCTTAAATACCGCTACCACAGTCAGCTGGGTGCAAGCATCTTCACTGGGACCTGCAAGGCAAAATGCCTCCCTGCTTATGGCTCTGGCATGCAGCCAGCTCTCTTACATCATATAGCAATTAATGCACCCTTACTCAGATAACAAGAAGTTAGAGAGGCAGTGGAAAGTAGCAGCAGAGTGGGACAACTGATGAAATTAGCTGCAGGAAATCTATTTTGTAATAAAACTGCTCATAAAAGTGAAATGCCATTTAGAGCCGCAATTTCCATGGGAATAAGTTTTTATGTCTGTGTGCATCTTTAAGGCAGAGTTTTTCTTTCTCTTTCCCCTCCCCCCCCCCATTTAAATGGTTCTATAGAAGCCCAAAATATACAGAGATTATTTAAAACCCATGGGAATCTCATTATGGATTGTGTATGCCTTTTTTTTCCTTTTCTATTTTTTTTTTTTTTAATTCAGAATGATTCAAGATGTTGCAGTCATTTAACTGTGAGAAATACTTAGATCACCAGAGTAAAAATAATTAACAATATGTATAAATGAATATGCCAATTTCTTTTTAAGTGGACAAAAAGATATCATTTTAAACCAATAGCTTATACTGATGGAACCTGATTAGTTTCCTCCTTCCCTATGTTTGAATACAAAATCAACTATACAGTCAACTTTACAAACACAAAAACCCACACCCCCCCCAAGCTTTCTAAAGCTAATAGGATGTTACAAAGCTCCTCATTTTGAAGTGATCTAAAATAAAACTCAGATCGTTACTGTATCTAAGTCTGATGAAAAATTCTGGTATTTGTGCAAAAATGCTTTGAAATCAGAGTAATATGTTACTTACTTATACAAAAACCCACAAGCTTAGTGCTTGGACCAGAACACACGCTGCCTTGAGCAGCTTGAGGGAAGCTCTTGCTGGCAGGAGCCAGATGGGGTCAGATCATAGGGAAAAGTGAAAATAGTGAATCCTTCTTTTTCCCCTCAGGGCAAGGAGAATTTGTGAAGATCCCTGCTGACCAGAATGCAGTGTGTCATCTCTCTGCATGCTTGGGATTTTTTACTTCTATTGTTAGAGGGCTTTTTAGTACTAGTTCCTGTATGCTGATAATATTACAAATTAATCAGCTAATCTATAAAACAGAAATGTTACAGCAAAATGAAACTCCTCTGCTGTGTGAATTAAGGGATAGGGAAAAGTCCCATTGCTACTTGCAGTACCTAAAGAGGCTGAAAAAAGGGTCTTGGTGTGCAATGAGCCACTCCTGAGATTATAAACAGCAATGGATCTACAAAGGTGGCTTAAGACTATCAAAAGGTGAATATTACAAAGAAAGGCAACACAGATTACAGCCAACACTAACTCCACTGCCCTCCCTGTGGTAAGGCTCATCTACAGCCTACAGATAATGTGAAAGCAGCCACCCACAAGCATTCCAGTTATTTTAATTATTTCCACATCTGCAGAGATGAATCTACAGAATTGATGAAGATAAAGCTGCAGATATGAACAGGTTGAAGAAAAGGTGATAACTACATTATTGCATTGTTGTGGGGTTTTTTTTTCGCTGTCAGGATCAAGCTTTGCTCTTTCAAAATATCGGGTAGTTGCTTAAGCTTTGCATTAACACCTCATAGTCAACAGCAGCTGAATTTCACCAAAACTGCCCTCTCTTCTCCCATTATGCACTTTCCTTGCCCCATCCTGCCCTGCATGTTCTCACTTGCACAACAGGGTCTTTATGAAATAGAATTGTTTCCCTCCAGGGATACTCTAGGGGATGCCAGACCTGGGAGCAGGGAACCTGGCTGCTTTCCTTGTGTCATTGTGTCAAAACAAATTTTCCTTCTAGTACTTACAACAGTGTTCAGACTGTGCAAATTTAAACAAACGAAGGGAAACAGATTCACATATAGATAGGCAGACCTACTCAGAGCAGTCCTGCAAGATTAGAGAGAAAAGTTCTCCCATCCTAATTAAAGCTGAAACTCAGTTCCCATTATGAGCCTAATTACATTTCAAACAGATGCACTTTCAGTGCGTGCAACTGTTCTGGCATTGTGCGAAGCTGAATAGACTGTGGCTTCAGCTATAGAAAGATTGTTCTCAAGATCGAGACATTTTCAGAGGAAATCTCAATGAACATCCTCCAGCCTCACATGGGAAAATACTGGTGAGCAGACTTTTTATATCAAGCACATGTGCATGTGAGGCAAGTCATAAAGTCTGGAATTCACTTATTTTAATTGTTCTAGGAATTCAGATTAGGGCAGGAAATATACAGCTAAAAAAAAAAAAATCACTAAGCAATCATTCACAAGAACAAAAGGCTACCAAAAAAAAAAAAAAAAACCAAACAAAAAAACAAAAATAAAAACAAAAAAAAATCCTGCACCCTGTGTTGCGTTGAAAGTATAGAAATTTGGCAGAAAATACACACACCAGCCGGTCCTCAGAGATCAGAGGCACTGGGTGTGGCTGGGCTTAATTTCTAACAAGAACTAGTTTGATACAATACGTCTGGTCCCATTCAATAAGAACTTTCACAAATAGCACAGTTTATTGAAGTAACAGAAACACAGACTCAGAATTGCCCATAGATTACTGCATTCGCACTAAAATCCAAAACTAGCTCAATTAATCGAGCTCATATGGAAAAAACAACTGGTGGAGAGAGGAGCAAACCCATCCACTTGTCTGCAAAGTAAGGTCATACTCTCATCCCCCTGCCACAGAGGAGTCCAAATGCCAAATCTATACCTTTGAGAGAAGTGGAGGTGAGGCTGTAGTCAAATTACCTGTTGGTAATAGATGGGGTGTGGGGCAGCCATGTAAATGAGAGGTAACAAGACTCTCAAAACACCTTCTGTCAGGCTGTGGATCTTGTGCAAGGGCAGAACAAAATGGTGAAATGTTCACATCGCTCCTGAAGCTGCATTAAAGGCCAGAACCTAATCACCCCCATCAGCAGCCCATCATCCCTGTCACACCTCGTTAATCCCTTCATCACATATCTAACAACCTCAGACCTCATTCCTACACCCTGCTAACAAATGTTCTGTGTTTAATAAGTATAAAGAAAAAGTATTCAGAGTCAAACACTCAAGGACCATATGAACTACTTCTGAGCAAAGCATGGAGATAGTAACCCAATCAACAAATTTATTGACAAGAAAGGTTTGAGAAAGTTGGTGGGTCTCTAGGGGAGTTCCCTTAGCTGCTGGAAACACCACATTTCCATCAAACCTGATTCTGTCAGGCACTGCCAAAAGCCGCATCTGGTTATCTCCTTTCTGATTGAGCAGTAAACTGGGTTATCTCCTCTGGAAACAAAGGGATTTGTGTAAAGGGTCTTGAACTCATCCGAATGCCTTGGAAGGGCCCTTGTGCTTCCTCTGTCAAATCTCTTCACTTTGCTTATTGCGAATGACAGAGAATTACAACAGAGCTGCTGATGCCCACAGCTTTGCAAACTAAAAATGAGGGACTTGAAGAAAAAGAACAAACAGCCTTACCATCTCTGAATATAACAGATAACAAACTACAACATCACAGATGGACTGGACTTGTTCAAGGTGGCTAGAAAACCATGGAAACTTAGCTGAAAACAGATGTATTCAGGTGGATGCAACAAGTTGACTTGCAAATTCATGGCAGGTTCATTTTTGCATCCACTTTTGAAACTATTCCCTTTTCTTGTTTTTTCATCTTCATTGCCAGTACTATCTGCCTACGTTATCCTCCTGTGATAGCCAGGATTAAGGTGTGGACAATATTATGGAGATGGAAGGAACAACTTCTTGGCATGTTCCCTCTTGGTATCCTTAGATTAATCCGTAGAATGTGCTTGTGCATTCATGAAATGTATGTCTTGAGGTGCTGAATGTCTGGTGGGAATAACTGCTATGAATAGCATAAAGAGCATGACATTAATTCTGAAGCTGGATCCAATAAGCCAATTCAAGGAATAATGCACTAATTTTAGTGTCAAATTTTTCAGGCAGTACAAACTGACCCAATACTGTTTAATAGCAATAGAGCTGTGCAAATTCCAACCAGGATCAGTTGAATCAGGAGTGGAGATCTGGCAGAGAGTGTGATTTGTAATACAAATCTTAGTCAAAAGAAATCCTTTTCGGCAAACAAAAGTTTATGGTGTAAGCTCACTTAGTACGGTATAGTTCTTGCTCCACTTGGGGAGTAGAGCTACATAGATTATGCTCTCAAATAGCCCTGGAGGAAGAAGCAGGTTTCTGGGTACACTTACACATGCTATCCTGTCCTCTGTCTATGCAAATATCAGCCTAGCATATTAACGTTGGGTGTGGAGGGTCACACTTCCTTTTGTCACTGGTCCTATTGTGCCTTCTGAAAAACTGAGCTCTTTAAATTACTTTCTTCCACTATAGAGTACCTACTTAGCAGTGTGTTTTGCTCAGTGACTACAGCAATGACCACTGTTAGATAGATATAGATAGATACATGCTGTATAATTCTACACCTGAAGTTACATTGCAGCTGATATGAGATCTAGCCAGTTTTATAATTCTACCCATATGTTATAAGGATCTGCCACATATTTTAACATGCTACATATCTCATCAACTTTGTGCTAAGTATGTCTATTTTTTCTCCTGGAATTACAGAAGGGAGAGGATGGTGTCTAGTACATTCCATTATTTATTGTCTCAATTCAGTGCAATTCAATATATTGTGTTAATTTTTTTCCTTTTTTAAAAGAAATAATAATCTGTCACTGAGGTTGTAACAGCTCCAGTGTTAATGGAATTGTATGAGACAATGTCATTAAAATCGGATGGGTCCAAATGGAATCATTACTGTTCGTCCATTCAGGTCTTAACAGCTCCATCAATCGATGTGTATAGGACAGAGCCCAAGGTGTTTCGAGAAAGCTCTGAGGTGCATCTAAGTGTGTCCTGAGCCTTTGTGCACCTTCAAATCACAATAACATGAATTAAAAGGTACAGTTCCAAAATCTCCTAGAGACCCATCAACTGCAGATCACACTGCAAGAGGCTCCTTCAGAGTTAGCATGGCCCATGATAAGTGTACAGTTTGTGAATCACTGAAATAGTTGATCACAAGACCGAAGAGACATCAGTATGTACTTAGGAATTGTTCACCCAATATACTTATGGATTGTTCATCCACAGATCTAAACTGTGTGCTTGAAATTCCTTAGGATATTTTTCAGTAAAGTAACAATTCGTGCACATAGCTACCGGCTGTTATCCCCTGTTTAATATTTCACCCTTTTTATTACTGGTATAAATTCCTGCAGGTGCCATATTTCATTACCTATTTGCAAGCTAGGATATGTCAAAAGGCATCAAACACAGGGAAATTCTGGCCTTGCTTTCTGACTGCTGTTTTGGGGAGGAGAAGAAGAATGAGGAGAAGAGGAATGAGTGTCCCCACACAATCAAGGACAGTGCTGGAGATAATTCAGTTTGACACACCAAATGGCTTCAAATCCCATCACTAGCAAATGTTATGCAGCACACCTGCCCATGGGATGATGATGATAGTGAGTCTAGTAGATTATGCTGAAGAAACTTGTGAGCTTGTGTTGGTGCTCCTTCAATAGAGTTCAGCCCCCCGAGCCACTGCTCTGGTGTCATTGTATACCATGTGGGAACTGGATAACACAGACTCTTTGGCAATGTCCAGGAAGTATAAACTGGACAGAGGTGTATGAATCTGTCCTGGGTTCAGCTATAGCAGTCATTTTCCTCCTTCTTAGTAGCTGGCGCAGTGCTGTGTTTTTTAACTTTCAGCCTGGGAACAATGCTGATAACACTGATGTTTTTAGTTGTTGCTAAGTAATGTTTATTCCAACCAAGGACTTTCTCAGTCTCATGCTTTGCCAGGGAGGAGGGGAAGCCGGGAGCAAACAGAGACAGGACACCTGACCCAAACTGGCCAAAGGGGTATTCCATACCACAGCACGTCATGCCCAGTATATAAACCGGGGGGAGTTACTCGGAAGGCCCAGATCGCTGCTCGGGTCGGGCTGGGTATCGGTTGGCGGGTGGTGAGCAATTGTATCCTCTCCCCTTGTTATTTCACTAATCATTATTATCATTGGTGGTAGCAGTAGTGGTTTTGTATTATACCTTAGTTGCGGGACTGCTCTTATCTCAACCCGTGGGAGTTACATTCTTTTGATTCTCCTCCCCATCCCTCCGGGAGCGGGGGGAGGAAGAAGGGGGGGAGTGAGCGAGCGGCTGCGTGGTTCTGAGTTACCGACTGGGCTCAAACCACGACAGAATCCCAAGACCTGTATCTGTGCCATGGCTTTGCTTTCTTATGAAGATGAGAGATCACCAGAAATCACTCTTTACTGGAGGGATGGGCAGTGTTTGGGGTTCTTAGCATCTTTCACCAGCAAGACCCTTCTGATGTGAATTTAATCCTAACTTCAGTCCTACTTCCACAGTCATTTTTTAGCTTTGTGGTTCACTAATACTGTCTCATCACAGAGAGTTATGAGTGATACTTTTCTTACAGAACATATTAATTTCTCTGTACATAGTGAACATGGGCACCCCACAAGTCTTTGGTGGGAATTTCCTCAGCTGATTGTGTCATTATCATCCTCAGAATTTTTGTGAAACAGTCTTTTTCAGTAGCAATTTAGAAAGCTGAAGTGATATATACTAAGCTAAAGCTATTCCTCTATTTATTCATTGAGACCAAGTCTAAATTTCAAGAAAATTAAACATTTAAAACTTAAACTTGATGTGAATTTTAAACCCCCAAGATGCATCCTTTTGGCGTGGGATGTGTTTCCTCCTCTTTTGCTTAGAAATCCATGAAATTTCAGTCTCTACCTGTAACTCTTGCCTCACAGGAGTTGTGTTCTCAGTGCCTTGTGTTTCTCTTTTGGCCAGAGAAAGAGAGCAAAGTAAAGGCAGGAGTGAGACACTGGAGTGAAAATTCTGAAAGAATGAAAAACCAAATGTTCCTATCCTTCAAATTGTTTTCTTAATGTTTTCCTCAAATAGCTTCACTCAGCCAGATTTGCTGTAGTGACAGAGTATCACATTAATAGATATATCTCTGTTTGCTTTCCATTTGAATAGTCTCAGAACTAGAAAGAGCTTTGCACAGGCATGAGTGAAGATCCCACAGTCAGTGATTGCTCAGACAGTCTTAGCAGCCAAGGACTGCAGTCACAGAGGAATTGCTTGTTAAAAGCAATGTATTGAACAAAAACATGGAAAATACTTGCAAATGCAAATAAATTACTTTTTTCAAACTCAGATGTGATAAGAGGGCATACCCTGTGTGGGGTGTCTTATCCAGGTACCATGTATACATATAAACCAAACCCTTGTTAGCCTGTCTATCCAGGCAGAAAAGTTGTGTATACTGCAGGCCATCAAAATCCCTCTGGTCATTTTTATTTATTTCACTACACAGTAATCACTCTGTATGAAATCCCATGTCCTGCCTCTTTACTATCAGATAAAGAAGGGAATGAATTGGGCTTTACCTATGACTGTAAATACCATTGATCAAAAGGAATACCAATTTACTCCCTATGGTAGTCTTACCAGGTGTATATCTTGTCACTCAGCATTATGATACATGAAGGGTAATGCTTATGTTCTTACACTGACATCTTTAGAAAGCATATGTAAATCTCCTTATGTGGCTGGCCCAGAAAACTGTGGGAGGCAGCCATTAAATTATGTTTTCTTTCTATGTTATGCAGCTGCCACTGCTGTTTCCAATACTACATTTCTGTTACACTGCTTGATGGTATTCTCATGAGTCTTTGGATGACCAAAAAGGACAAGACAAATAACTGGAAAATTAAAAACATATGCAGTCCTGCATCTTAGTATGTGGTCTGACACCATGATAGCATCTTCAGTCCTACATAGCTAATAAAGCCAACATTATTGTTGGCAAAACTTTAGGAACAAAGTACAGACAATAAAGCAGCTTTATTCGCATTTAACTCAAAAATGTAAAGAGAAAATTCACTTTCTCTTCCATATTGTCAATGAAAAAGGAGTAGTCTGGTGTGCCTGTGTGAAAAATAATGGTAAGATGTGAGAAGCAAAAAATACAAAGGGGTGTTTTAGAAACAGCTTTTTTTACGGAGGGAAGTGGCAGGGAAAGTCTGAAACCAAACTAGTTCAGGCTTGAAATGGAGCTACTAGGCCTATGGGTGCTGCAGTCCAAGTGCCTGTGTGCCCATTTGTCTGTAGAAAACAGCTAATTTTTTCAGTGAGATTATGCCACCTATGAGCAGTCAAAGCCTCCAGTTTAAAAACTGGGTGCATTGTGTGAGTTTAATGCACATTTTTGGTTTTAGACAGCAAATATGAATTGGAATAATTCAGCTTGGAGCTGAAATTTCTTAGTTCACTCACTGAGTTCTATGGGGTGATTTCTAATGTATAAATTTTACCCTGTTGACTGTAAAGTATATGAAAGGGGAAAGGAAGCCCCTAGTTGTTTCAAAACCAAATATCCTCATTTCTCCTTTCCCGTTACTTCCCAGATGAGACATATTTAAGCAGTTTTGCTTCTAGTGGTATTAAAACTAAAGGCAAAGATATTTCATCCTATTTCTAGGCATTTTTTAGAAAGACTATCAAAACCAATCAGTGGTAGCAATTGGAGATAGAGAACAGATGGTATGTGATTTCAGATTCTGCCACATTCCTATAAAAGTATTAATTTACTGTTGAAACAAAGTAGGGGGTTTATGTCATTCAGAAAAGGAGATGATCATATGAAAGATTTGATCAGTGATGATAATGTGGTTTCTTAGCTAAGTGCCACTTTCCACAAGTTTCGCATTGTTACATTCACCAGATCTGCAATATAGTTAACTACAAATTCTTTTCCATGTTAATCAAGCTACTACCTTAGTAACACTGTATATAAAGTGAAAATATTAATCAGTAAGCCTTTCTTTATTCCAATATGTTCTCCTTCAAAAGTAATCCAACTGGAGCCTTTTGAACCACATTGTAATTTATGAGCCAGCTGGAGCACAATACATTTTTAATAAAAATTAGCTACAAGCAGATACAGCGGATTAATAGTTGTATTATAATTTTATAGTTTTCAATATACACTGCCATAGAAAAGACAATCAAATATGAGGTCCATCTCAAGGATATAAATCGCAGTATTTACTTTTAATGGAAAAAGAATTTCATGAATTACTGAGCCATGAAAAGCTGATGAATGCGCTCACTGGGCAAAACAAAGGACAACTAGAAAGAATAGGCATTCAAACATTTGAGCACTACTGTTTATTTGGGATGTGGACACCTCTGAGTATGCCTTGGAATTTCAGCTCTACTAGTTCACACACATTTATGTACAGTTTCAGAAATAACCTCCTTTTCTCAGCAGCCTCTATAGGCTGGGACTTTTTTTTCATGTGTTTCTGACACACGTTAATTAACAATTTATTACATGGGGGAAAATAGTAAAAGCAGGGTTCGTAAATTGATTAAACCATTAGAAGAATTACATCTTTCTCAGATCTACTTTAAACTATATTGATAGGACTGTGTAGTGGAAGTGAAGCGGCTATAAATTTTTGCAGTCTTCGCAAACTTTTAATATATGCATTCCAGGAGTTAATACATTATTGTACATCTCCTTCTACAAATAGCTAGGAAACAACAAGTTAGTCACTATTCCTACAGTCCTAGCAACTATGTCTGGTAAGCATTTTCCTTTGCTTCTAAAAATCCTAGATTTTGCTCTGATGTTCTTGCAAGCACCTTTAAATCCTTCTAGACTTATGAATGGGTGTCTCCTTGATCCAAAAACCTTCTAGCTGAATGATGAACTTGCTGAAGAGTTACTTATTGTTCAGGATTTAATCTGAAAAATGGTCTGGCGATTGAATCAAAGCACATCAAAGACAGTACCCAGTAAGAAAAACAAGTGTTCTAGGAAAGGGCAGCTCTTTTCCTCAGAGATGCTAATTACGCTACAACAAACCCCTCCAACCTCTAAACTTGGTGAACGCTGTTCCTCTCCAGGGTTCAGGGGCGTGACAAGGAATTGCTTTGAAGGAGACCCCAAAGATATGATTTTCTTGTTCTTTTTTTTTTTTTTTTTTTTTTTTGAATGAAATGAATGGGTAACAGGGAGCAGGAAATCTTCAAATGCAGGTTGCCAACAATGAAATCTTTGAAGGGGTAGATACTGGCAATGTAAAATCTCCACTGGGACCATGCCTTCATCAATTCGAAAGGGAGGCTCTCTGTCTGAATGCTTTGAAGAAACCCCTTCCTTTTGAAGACATGGGAAATCTTTGAAGTTATTAAGCATACATTAATCATTTTAGATAGGTAAACTCTGGAATAAAACTCACCGCAACCTGTAGTATTTTTTCTTGGTGCTTTGCCAGCTAAATCATGCAAAACATTTCACTGTGCAGGAGACAGTAATAGCAGCCCAGAGTGAGACTTTTTACAGCCTGAGAGCTGAAGTTTAGTGCAACATGGTAAGTAGATTTTGGCAGCAGGTTGAAAGCATCATCTACGCTAGAAGACATAAAGTATGTACGAAAATATTCCTCTCCTGGATGCCCTTTTATCCACTCTTTCTGCACACTTCTATTTCTTGGAAAGGCTGACAATAAGGAGTTTCCCAATGACAAAGCTTCTGCTGGGCCAGCTCAGGTTCACAGGGCTTAATGATGGGTAAAACCCATGGAGACCCAGGCACACCACCACAGGGAAGGGGAGGCATTTCTCAGGAGGACCAGTATGATGTCTGCAACTCCTGGACCTGCCTTTCAGGTCACAGCTGGGTGCATGAAGGACATGCTTGAGCCACACACAGCTTAGCTGGGTCAGTGCAGGGTTAACTGAGCAGAAACAGATGGCCTGCAGAGCTCAGCAGGTTGCAGAGGGTGGTGAAATGGCTCCTTCTGGCCTTGGACTGTGTGATTCAGTGAGTTTCTAAGGGAGTAGAGGCTGGCGAGACAGGAAGGTTGTTAACTATTACTAATTTATTTCTAGTATTAGTTGAGATTGTGATTTTTCACAGCTGGCATCATAACTGCCAAGTGCTTGCACAGCGCTGACTCGCCAGCGCCAAGAAATTGCTTGCTTACACACTAAGCCCAGTTTAGGACAAGACCCTCAGGCCCATTGTCAAGGTACACCTGAAGGAGGGCAATCAGGAGGAAACATTGCCAGAATGGTTCAGCTGGTCCATGATCCTTGGATCCCATGAGATGGGTGGAGAAGAGGAACCAAGGGGCAGCTGCAAATGCAGAAGAGAGAAAACATTTAACTGCATCACGTAGTGATATGTTAAGACAATTTCTTGCAGGCAAATTGGCATGTTTGAATCAATTATCCTCCTCTAGCCAGAGATACTGTAATTCTGAGCATGAACTGTTAATCCCTCAACTGCTTTAAGCAAACCTTGTGTGCATTAGCGCAGCAGTGACCTCACAGTGCCCGTATGCTCTCCTCCTGCTACCTCAGCCCTGCAGTCAGGGACAAGCAGCTGGAAAGCAGCGTGCCTCTTTCCCAATAATTACTAAGTCAAGGCACAAACTGGAATTGTGGAGTATTCTGGATTGTCCATGTCCTTGCTCAGTCAAAAGCTTTTGACGGCAAGGGGGCAAAGATGCTTTTCTCCCTCCTAGTCCTTTTCCTGCAGCTTTTGGCAGACCTGGAGTAGGACCATGAGGTATATCTTGTCCTATTCCCCCACATAGGCTAAGCATGTACTGAAGAGAGGTTGCACCAAAGCAGAAATTTGATTGAGATTGTCTTCAGCCTTCCCTCTAAGGAGGACAAAAGGATGAATTCCTAGTATTCATATTTAGTTTTTGCAAAATAGCAGGAACTTCTCTCTCTCTGGCATTATGTAGTCAATGCAGGCCATTGCCCTCAAAAAAAAGCAGAAATTGATGTCAAAGAAACAAACTCAGCAGTCCCACTAATAGCATCATCATCATTCTGCAACTTTCTAGTGGAAGAATATTCACTATCAATAAGAAAGAAGTACATGCCACATTATTCAGCCTTTGATTATCCCCTTGTGGCCAGTCTGAAGGGCCTTATTAGCAGTCAGACTAGTCATTGGTTTCCCAGAGCATCCAGCTTACAGATACAAGAGACAGGGAATGAGAGGAGAAATAAATTACAGTAGCTGGATGGGAAAGTCTTGTGTTTCCCTCATAGCCAATATCTGAAATGCATATTTTTCAAAGTTAAACTTTAGATAGTGTGTATGTGGGACCAGTGTAGTTTTGCGGTAGAGCTGAAAATTACACAATCAGTCACACAGGTTTCCTCACTATCTGTGCACAGCTCCCATGCCCAGATGCTGACAGTTAGGCGCCAGGCTGTCTGCATCAGCAGTGAGCTCTGAGCAGTGCCGTTGTTTTGACATGAATCCCCTGTTTGGCCCCACTTACGACAGGCTAATTTGGTTCACAGAGCAGTTTTGATTCATGTACATTAGATTCTTTCTGAGGAAAAGCTGCCTTCCATGTGTGCTACTGATGCACTCCATGATAGGGACATCTTAGCTTGCATCACTATATAGTCCTTTGGGTAGCCTTGAGTCACTGGTCTGGTGAGTATGTTCAGCTGTTGGGACTAGACAAAATATAGCACAAAGTAAAACCCCTGAACCAAATATAGAACAGAACTCAGCACCCGCTTCTTTGATCTGCTCATCTGCTCTTCTGGTGTCAAAGAAGTCAACTTAGACATAGTAATTTTATTTTTTTTTTTAATTATAAATGCCAGTACTAGTTATTTAACTAAATATATTTCGTGAGTTTGCTTTAATGTCTCTCTGGGCAATCTTCATACAGATAACTGGGATATTTAAGTTCAAGAACATGATGAGGTATTCAGATTGCTTTCATGCTAAGGGCTCCCAAATCAGCCAGAGGAGAGTCAGGTGTAACACTGGTCAGCAGCAGTGATGTGGCTGCTTATCTCTCTTATCCGACTCCCTGATAAAATCAGGGTGCAGCAGCCCTGACAGATGCTCACTGTGACAGATGATCACTTGTGATCAACTGAATTTAGACACTTGCATCCATTATAAATCCACTCTGGATGCCACCTCATCCAGGGCATACCTGGATGAGGTGGCATACTGAATACACCTCTCTTGGCTTCATTCTCCAGCTGAGAGCAAATTCCCGCTGTCTGCTTCTTCTCTCCCTCCATTATTGGTGTTGGCCACTTTGAAGCAGGACCTGGTACACACAGTTCAGTCTTTAATTTGTATTCCTATTAACAATGAAATGCTGGACTATTACAGCACTGAGTAGGACATTAATATGTGAGTTTCCGGTGCACCTCCCTCACCTCCTCCCATCTAGTTGAGATAGAAAATACATCTGTACTAGGGAGTTAAGCCAAAAGCTCCAGGTCCTGAGTTAATAACACACAATGCAGCTTCAGCAGAGCTGTGCCTGCTGAGATTTGCTTTCCCAGTACTGTTGCAAGCAAACAAGACCCTGACAACTTCAGTGACTTTTAGAAATACCTTCAGTGAGACCTGTAAAATAGGGGGTTTAGATTTGCCTTCTAAATTACTCTCCTGTGTGATCAATGATCTGAGTGTGCCCTGGACATTTGCCTTTTAATTTTTGATCTTAAATTAAAGAATAGTTGTGGTCACACATCAATTTGTATTTTGGCACTTCTGAAAAGCATGATTTGCAATGGATCATAAGGACATTTTCTTTTCTCATAGACTTTTAGCATCCAGGCAGAAAATGTGCTCAGATAGCCTTTTGGATGTAATGAAAAATGCACAGTATATTGTATCTTGTGCCTGACACCATTAATTTTTTCATATTTGTCTTGTATGTCACTTGTTTTACTAATTAATAGATCATTCTCATTACAGGCATACCCTCACTACTGAGTTGTCTAAAGACATGGTTGATACCAATGAAGAACATGAAAATATCTTGGAATACAAAGCAATGCTACACCTGTCAGGAATATAGTTTTGCTTTCAAAAATGAGACGTATATCTCAGACAGACACAGAGCTTTGTGCAATGCTGAATCCACACCTACGTGCATTTTTAAAAATCATCCCTTATGCCATGTCTCTTTTCCTTCTCAGAGAGGATGGACGCAGCCCAAGATTTAAAATTACTCATTTTGTAATGCAAACATTCTCCTGCTGCTAAGCTGCAGAGTTCAAACCAGTTTAACAAACTACAAAAATCCCTTTTCAGAAGACAAATTATTTGGAATTATCAGCTCTGATGCACTGTTTAATTATGCATGCTTTTGTGCTAAGCATCTTTAAATATTAACGAGATATGTTTTTGCACTTATGACCTAAAGTAGATCTATAGTAAACTCGCATGTCTGTTGGCAATAAGTCACCACAGGACTGCCGTACAGCAACAGCTCTTCTTAGACTAAGAGATTTTCTGCAGTTTTTTTGCTTTTGTATCATTGCCAATGCTATGGAAAAGGAATCAGGAAAATCACAACCCTGACAGAGCGCTCTTCTCAGATGAATGGGGCTGAGATAATTCTCGCAATCACTTTCTGTCTCCCTCTCAATATGAGAAAGGAGTGTCTGAAAGCCACTAAGAGCTTAGCCCCAGTTATGGGCACAGCAGGCTGCACAGTGGAGAGGGACAGCTGTCTGGGCATAGGCAGTGCTGGGCTGCCCTTAGGTTTCCAACCCCGAGGCAAATATCTGGTCCTTACCCTGGGGTCTGCATGGGTTCAGACAGACCTGGAGTTCAGGTATGATAGAGAAAAGACAGACTGTAAAAGAGTTAAAAATTACGAGAGGGAAAATACTGAGAATATCACATTACTCAAGATCAGCTTGATTCCAGACACTGGGACAACGGTAGAACCCTAGCCAGGATTAGCTGCATCTTGACAGCCCAGTCCTCCTAAATCAAATGCAGATTTCCACTGCCTTGATGAACTTCTGAATAGATGTCTGACCCATCCAGACCAGATTCATCTTAATGGCATATCAATATGTTATTTGTCTCCTGATCACTTCCAGTTTAGTCAGATCATCATCTGTCATGATCAGGCCCAAAGGTTTTTCTCGATTCCCCATGAAACATAGTAACAGCCCTGGTATATATGGACAGATATTGGCAAAAGCAAGAAGAGAAATATTTAACAGCAAAAATTCTAGCAATAACATAGATGTTGATGGGTTTGAAAGTGCCTGAGCACAGATCCCTGTCTGTATGACTCCTGGCCTGTGGGAATGTTTCTGCCCTTACTCTCATCAGACACAGCAACCTGAACCACATCAGTGACTAGAGAGAGCTTCACAAGAGCATGGGAGCTGGTACAGTGTCACCTCTCTTCAGTCACAGACCCTCTTATCTGCTGTCTGATCACACTGGTCCTACATGCATGCTCCATAGCTGTGCACCAAATCCTGCGCATGCCCATAGAGCTGAAGAAGAAACAGCTTTAACATACTTCTCAGGGCAGCACATTACTGGGGAAAGAGGAGAGGGGAGAAGATCTGCTCTGAACAAAATCCTTACATCCACTCTATCTGTAAAGGCTGTTTCTGGAGCTCATCACCCCATGTCACTGCACTGTGCCCATGGTTGTATTCATTGCTGCCGGATCACAAGATAAGGTAAGCCATCCTTTCTTTGACAAAACCTGACAGCAACACATGCCTCACATATTAAAAAAGCCTCCTTTACTGGCAGCAGATAGCATCTTTGCTGTTCACAAACCATTCAGTAGTTAGAAGGTGCCTTGTACATACAAATGCTGTTGTCTGATATATTAAGCCAATACAAAAGCTCATCACCTCCGTTTCTTCCATGAAGCTTACCTATATCGAAAAGCTGTCACACAGACAGCGTTAAGAAAATACAGGGGCTGCCTTGTTATTATTGTCAGTGGTACAGTGGTGCTTGCAGAGCAAGGCAAGGTGGGGGTCTGGCTGTGCCAGCGCTGGATGCAGAAATTGGATGGGAGGCATCGTGGTAAACAAGAGGTAGCATCGGGAGATGGGCTTTAACCTGTTGCAATGATCACCCACTTCTCACTGCCAAGCCCAGCTGTGCAGGGAATTATCTCCTATTTTACAGAGAAATACAGCACTGGAGAATAGTCTTTCCCCCTGAAAGTGTTGTCTTAAGTGGGCAAATCAAAGCAGAGATAAAGCAGCAAATATTCTGCAAGGGAATATGTGTCTCCCCTCACAGGGGACTGGGACAGAGACAGGAAATAAATTATTTACTTAAGGTCCTGCAGGCAGTCTGCAGCAAAATGAGGAGAAAACCTGGAGGCCCTCAGGTGGATTAGCTGTTCCTGAAACACAACTTCTTCTTCCATGATAGACTGATGCCTCACCTGGGTATGCTATCTGAGAAAGAAGCCTCCAGACACTCCTTCCACCGTCAAATGGATTTGCTGGTAAATAAAAAATAATGTCATGATCTGTTACATGGGTGCCGGTTGACAGATAGCTTCTGCTTATTCTCTACTGCAATAGAGGAGCGGCTAACCACCAACACAGCGAGGAGGGAGCTGACTGAATAAGGCAGCCTCTTCCCTGCCCATTCCCAAGGGAAAGGGGACAGGCAGAAATGGGTATATGAACTGGCCTGGCAGCACCAGTTTGCTCCCATCCATCCCTTGCCAGAGGTTTGTATGTGCACAGGGTTGTGTGGCACATGGGCAGTGTGTGGGGCACACACGGCACTCAGACTGACCGGGATACATCAGAGAGGGACTGAGACTTCCTGGATAAGAGGATAGACTGAAAAATGCAGAGAAGGAAAACAAGAATCTGCAATTCAAATCCATTAATTCCTAAGGGACTGGCAAAACAACTGCTTGCAATTGCATTAGTGCATTTTAATATGTTAACAGACCTCCAGCTGATGATAACTGCTCCATCAGCTGGAGTGTGGTCTACTGACCATTTCCTTCAGCTACTCTGGAGCAGAAAGCCAAACAGGTTTCCTCAAGAGGATTAAGTAAACAAAGTTTAAATCACACAGCAACACACTAGGAGGATACTTGAGGCCAGTTATGGTTATCTCAGCTCTAGAGTAGTAAGTGGGAGGGATTTTTCCTACAGATGCAATGAAATGCACAGTACCGCTGCCAATCCTGCCTTCTCTTCTAGAATTTGCTTGCATAATTTATACCAGGTGTCATCGTAGGTGGAAAATATAGGAATGTTAAGGAAGTCATAATACTGGCAGGTTATATTTTATGTAGTAATATGCATGCTGAAGACAATAGGAGTATATCCTATAAGTGAGTACCACTCAGCATGAATGATGGCTGCAAGATCAGGCCCTTACTGAACTGTTGTCTAGTTGTGAATATATACAATTTTTCACTCTGTTGTAGGCAACACTCTCTGCTACCTAATTAGGTTGATCCATGAATATGATTATTCATTATCTGAAGTCTCAGAGTACAGAATCATGCGTCTGTGCAGTGTGACTTAAAGAAAAAGCATGTGAAATTCCAATGGCAGATAAGGTGACTGCATGATGAATGGAAAAAATACGCTACCAGTCACAGGACTTTCTATGGGAGTGTGTTGAGTTCCACAAAAGTTCGCTTGGAAAAAAGAAAAAAAACAAACCCTTTTTTTTTACAAGGTTAAAATAAAAGATTTAAATCTTAATTTTAGAAAGGATGTTACATTTCAAATTACAGTGAAATTTCTGATTTAAAGGAAATAGAAAAGAAGAAGAAAATATTTTTATTTTATAGAAATGCAACTTTTCAATTGTGTTCAAAAGAAATATCTGGAAATACTGTAACACTGCAATGTCTACCGATATGGAGTCTCCAAATTTACACAAGATTAATTCCGCCACACTGAGCTACTGCAAAAGAAAGAACTGTAGCCTGTTGCCATGACCCTCCTGCTATCCAATCTCCCAAGGGTTCCCAGTGCTTCCTGTTCCCCTTCCCTCACCAAAAGGTGAATGCCATGACTTAGAGAGCTTCCACTGATGAGTGGGAAATGAGAGCCCTGAGGGGAGTGACCTAGGGCCAAGGCTGCCAGGGAAGAGCAAAGTGCTTCAAAAGCCTGAGAGCATCAGCCTTGTAGCACCAGAGGCAATCAGATAAAACAAAAACATGACATAGCGCAATGACAAAGGCTGAAGAAAAGGAGAAAAAACTATAGGCAGAGGGGGGATGCAGTCTTGATGTGAACTATGCCCTTTGTACCCCTTCGGCTCGATTAGGATGGGCTTGTAAGAGAGCCATATCCAGAAGAAGACATTAACTGTCTAACATTCTTTCATTTCCAATGCTCTGGTACTGACATTGGCTCTGTTCACACTCCCTGCAGCACAGCTTCTCTAAGAGTCTGTCGCGGGGAAAGGAAAGAGAAAAGTCAGTTAACAGAAAGGCTAAACATTTGAACTGTCTACTGAAACAAGGTGAAAAAAACAATAAAAAGAGGAGAAAAATAAAGAAAAATCCAAGATGAGAAAAACCAGGTGACCCACCTTTGACAGGCACATTAGGAGGCAGGCAGGCAGATCTGCAGAAATAAAAACATATTCTCATCTAGTGGAAGCAGCATTTTTTGGTCTGAGATTCTAATTCCTGCCTAATGCTGGGATGTAGTTCCTGGAGACTGGATATGAATCTGAACTAAATCTCTAGATATCAATTTGGAAAGAAATCTTGGAATAAAAATCATTTTAGCTCACCCCGATTGCTGCAGGTCAACATGCCTATGAAAAGAAGCTCTCTGAAAGTCTCTCGATATTTCTGTTGTAATGTCAATGCTCTGCTCCTCTCCATCTCCTACACCCCCGTTTTCCTTGCAGGTGTCTGGTTGTGGACCTCTTGGATTTCACCTGCACCTAAACCATCCTCACACAGGGAAGTCAGTGAGCCAGGGCACGCAACACTGCGACAACCATGTGTGAGGATTGTTAAAGATGAAATGCAAAAGGCGTTTCCCCATTATACCCTTTCTCCCACGCCAAGTTTTTCTTGTTAATTAGGAGGAAAATTTCACAACTTTGCCGCCATATAATTAAATCTTGCAATTAACATGTGCACTTAAGCCGTCATTTTGAAAATGAGACTTCTGCAGTGAAATCTACTTAAGGGAAAGCACCAGGATGGAGGATGAAACTGCAACACTGTGCTAATGATCCAGAACGCTACTGGATAAATGATAGGTCTCACTGACAGCACTCTGCCCATCTGACATGTGCGGGAAAGGGCATATGCTTATGGATTCCAATTCAACATGGCACGAATAAAAGGGGAGCAGGAGGGAGGGTGACAAAAGCAGAGGTAAATACATTAAGTCTCAATTAGAGTAGTGACACGAGAGAGCTAAGGTTAACATATTTTAGGAGGAAGCCTTCCTGTGAGATAGGGGTTGATCTCTGCAGGCTGATGTGACAGGGGTGATGACAAGGTAAAACAGAAGAGCTTTTCATTTCATTAGGCATTGCTTGGAAATGGTAGTACAGTCTCGGTGCTTTATGGTCTGCTTTGGCACATCTCTTCAGTTTCCATTACTTTCCAGGTGGACACTGGTTGGCTTTGGAAGAGCTGGATTCAACAGCAGCCTTGCTCTTTGCTTCTACAACACCACAATAGCTTAGGGTGTCTGGTACACAGGCTTGCATCCCAGCTCCAGCCTGCCTCAGACTCAGTGCCTGGGGAAACACAGGAGTGTTTGCATGGTGTTACTGCACCATAAGCATTCAAGCGCTGTATTTTCAGTGTGATTTTTATGGCATGGCTGTTGGTGCATATACTAACCAGCACATGGTAAAATTCAGAAACCAGCACAGAAGAATCTTAATGGGGGTTGCCAACTGTGGGTAGTTACACAGCAGCAGGCAAGCAGTCTCGGGTCCCATTTAGTGACTTAACATATATAACAATACAATTAAAGTAAACTTCAAAGAGGTAATTATTGCAGACTAGTGGTATTCCACACTGTAAGCTGGAAGAGAACAAAACCCAGCAGCTGACCACCTACAACTCACCTCTGCTCCTTCTATGTGAATTGAGAAAAAGGGAACTACCTTTTTAAAAGCAATCTATGTTAACATTTTAATTGCACTGTCTGAATCTTATTCAGCTGCTACAGCTTTCCTCATTCAAAAATAACCCTTATTCAATTAGAAAGATGCAGACAGTATCATGAAATAGTAGCAGAAGCCCATCAGAGAAACAAAGCGTTATTTTCTTTTATACGTCCTCACACACATGCACACACCACCACACTTATTAGGATGACATCCAACATTGAGGCATAAAATCTGAAATTATAGAGTGATTGGGGCTTTTCAACTGATCCATAAAAGTATGCACTTAGCAAAATCTAAGGACAGGTAGAAGAAACGGATAATACCCAGTGCATTGCCTTTTCAAGACAGCCACTGAGGCATGCAAAAATAAACATTTGCTGAGGTGAATGCAGTGTGCTATTTGTACAATGCAACATGACAATGACCTCAAGTAATAAAAATATCTGCAGATTTAAGCCCAGAGGACTATATTGCATATCAATAGCAATAAAACCAACAGAAATAGAAATGTATTATTTATAAACCCATTTATAAAACCTAAATACCTCTCTACTGAACTTACTTCTATAGAATGAATTGCCTTCCTCCCCCTCTCTCCTTTAGTGGTTTGTAAAACAAGGTAACACAGGACAGTACCATTAAGACAGATCTTTGTAAAAAATACAGAATTGGAATCAGGAAGAGGTGCAACTCCCTCCTGCATAATTTTCTCAGTAACATGACCTCTGTTTCATATAAGCAGCCCCACTTTACTCCTTTGGAAGTGGGATTGCAGGCAAGGCCCAGGTCCATTACATGGTCTCACCAGGAAGGTCAGTTCTGCCTGATAAAGATAACAAGATCTTTGCCATTAATTTTGACAGCAATATAACTATTTTATGACTGAGGTTTTATTGTTTCTTTCCTTTCCTTTCTGCTTTCCTTTCTGCTTTCCTTTCTTTTCCTTTCCCCTAATGCAAAGGTTTTTTTGATTCAATGGACATACTGAAAAGCCAACAGAGGGAAGGAAGGTATTTTCACTATCTCCTGTCACTCAGATCTCTCCTTAAAACACTCATGTTGTTTCCAAGTATTATGTTGCTTTTATCTCACTATCACTTATAAGACCACTACAAATAATAAATCCTTCCTGGGGTACCCCATTTTATGGACCAAAGCAATTCTCTGCTCACAAGGACAATTTTCCTTCCTTATATATCCCCTAGAGCAAAACTGCAGGTGCTGAAGTTACTTCACCAATGAAAAAAAAATTACCAGCGACTTAAAAGATTAGGCTGGGGAAGGTAATGGATTATACTGATGGACTCAATCAACCACATTTATTTAGAGAGCCTAAGTGTCTTCAGATCTGGCCATAAATTGCTGAGTAACACACTGAGTAATTTAGACACTGGACAAAGGCCTCTAAACAGATTGACAACAGACTACTGTAAAGCAGCCCTAACTTTGTCTCCTGCCTTTTTTAGAGACCTGAGGACCTAACTAACTCCCCCATGATACGTGCCCCGCCCCAGACAATGCAGACCCCCACAGCCAACCCATGCAGATGCTGCCTTTGACTGTTCCTGTTGCTAATTGCCCTTCCAGTGAGAATCCATGCATTCATATCACTGCAAAATACTCAGAAATCTCTTTCCACCTCCTCAAAACTGCTGTGTAACATGCACCATCATCCACAAACTTCAAGTAAAGTTTCATCTGCTCTTACCAGATCTTCTTTAGATGTGTTGCTTTTTTTTTTTTTTTCCCCCCAGAAGTATTAGACTGAGCTACCAAATCCTATCTTTGTTTCTTCTCCTCTACCCTGGATGCTTTCAAATGAATTAACTGTGACTCTGGCCCTTGCTATGCTGGTGACTTAATATGAGCAGTGACTTCAATGAGTTAAGATTAACTTGATCCTGCTGCGACTTGCACTGGTGCAAAACTAAAAGTATCACTTTAAAATTGTTTGAGTTATAGCAGTGTTAAAAAAAAAGGGGGGGGGGAGGGCTAACAGCAGCAGAATTAGATTAGTACTTCTGAAATACCTGAATTTTCATCTGTCTTTACAAGTGAAGCCTGCTCATCCCACCACCGCAAATTATTTTGAAATACTGGCAGTTTAGTTCCAAAGTGTGAGCAAAACTTGCGCGCAGAGAGACTGAAAGCTGAATAATCTAGTTCATAACATCTGCATGAAACACAATTTAATTCCACATGTCTAGTACAGAGGGGACCAAAAGGATTCTATGTATATTTTTGAAGACATACACATCGTTGGCCAAAGTACTTTACCAGATGTTTCCAATATATCTTTCTTGATGGAGATGTATGTTTTTACATATGAATCTTGCCGAGCTCTCCCACAGACTTGAAGCTAGCCCAGTTTTCTCCTAACGGGAAAAACATCACGTTTCTAATGCCTTTCATAAATTTTACGCCTAATTAAGTTCCCATTAATGGGGTTGAGAAGGGCATGTTTATTTCCAGCACACACTTTTTTTGTGTGTTTGTAGTTTGTTTTTGTTTGGTTTTTTGTTGATGTTTTTTTACTTAGACTTCTGTGGCATCCTGGAATTTTAGACAGTTTGGGTTTTTTTTTTCTTTTTCCCTTTTGTGACTCACTTGTCAGGCAGAAGTGTCACTGCAAAGCTGTGTGCCATTAACCAGTATCATTTGGTTTTCTGGTCTATTCAGATTTGTTCTCTTTTTTTATCTGGGGACTGACAGAGATGACAAAAAATCTTTCTCACCCGCTGAAAATGGGTGACGCTTCCGAGCGAGTCAAGTGGCTGACAACAGTGCCACCCTGCGTCCCAGCTGACTGAGGAACCCACCGAGAACGCATTTATTAAACCCTTATCAGACACACCGGTCTCCTCCAGCTCTTGTGCATCACACATGCCAGCAAGACTCCCTTTCTGATGCTTCCTGGCAATTACTTACTTTCTGAACCTCCTCTTTAACTTTCTGCCAGGAGGTGAATTTATGTCTGCCTCTCGGAGAGCTGCCTTCAGAGCAGCACAAATAATCATTTGAATAAGGCACCTTTGCTTAAACAGTTTGGTTCCGTAGTTTGGGTAGAAATGGTTTGATGGATCTGCAAATCAATATTACTCTGTAAATTTTTAATGTTCACACCATGTGAAATGCTGTAAATAAAATAAGCTAACCACAATAGGCTATTCTTTGTAGTTCATTTAGAAAAATGTCTGTTCAGCAGTATGGCTAACTACTTGCTGTAGATATGGCTTTAAAACTGTCTAGGCTAATACATCAAGACCAGAATTTGAATAACCTCTAGTGGCAGGCAATTTTTCAGAACTCCCAAATACTACAATGAGTAACACGAGATTTTTTTTTAAGTTATCTGCTAATATAGACAAGTCTGAAAATAAGTAAAATGGGCACGAGATTCTTGCACTGGAATGTTTATTAATCCAGCAGAGAGTTATTAATTATTAGAGGTGAGCTCAGGTTGTAAAAATCAGATCTGTATTTCAAGCCTGGCTACACATAGAAGTCCTGTGAGTTTGGAGCTGAGATATTTCTCATTACGTGACCCCTGTTGAAGCAAGTCCACAGGAGGCCAACATGATGATCAGAGGACTGAAGCAACTCTCCCATGAAGGCAGGCTGAGAGAGCTGGGCTTGCTCATTCTGCAGAAGAGAAAGCTCTGAGAACACCTTACAGCAGCCTTCCAGTACATATAGGGGGCTGGAAGGCTGCTATTCAAGCCTACAAGAAAGCTGGAGAGGGTCTTTTTACAAGGGCATGTAGGGGTACTGGTTTTAAACTGAAAGACAGTAGATTAAGGTTAGATATTAAGAAGAAATTCTTTACTGTGAGGGTGGTGAGGCACTGGCACAGGTTGTTCAGGGAAGTTGTGGCTGCCCCATCCATGGAAGTGTTCAAGGCCAGGTTGGACAGGGCTTGGTGCAACCTGGTCTAGTGGAAGGTGTCCCTGTCCCTGGCAGAGGGATTGGAACTAGATGATCTTTAAGGTCCTTCCAACCCAAACCATTCTATGACTCTAGAAATGTGTAGGTACCATTATTGTTACCTTGGATCCAGGCTTTAAAATATTTCTTTTTCAGCCCTAATCCATCATCTGTTTCCATTTCCATATTTACAAGAGGGAAACTAGTGCACAAATGAGGAAAAAATAACCTATGCGTACATGGGAACAAGACTCTTTTGAAAAAAACTAAACCACAAACCAACACCAAAAACAATCACAAACAGCATCGACAGCATAAAAAAGACCCACCTTTTGTAAATTTGCGTCTTGGCTGTGCCTTGCCCGAAGTATCTTGGCAGGAGATGTGTCACTATGGAGACAGACTGATGACTTTTCCACCAGTAGTATGTCACTGACTAATTTGGTGGTCTAGTCATAGATGTCGCCATGTGGGGGATATCAGTCCCATATTTAATTTTTCCCTGCTAGCAGAGCGAACAACTCTTGGAATAATATGCAAAAGCCTGGCACAGAAGGACATATATGACTATCTGCCATTATATTTGAGCACCCTCTTCTAATTCAGAAGAGACATCGTGTCCACGGCTTTACATGAAGTTCAGGAGGGGAAAGAGAGAGACAAAGAGAAGTACAAAGGCTTTCTTTGGCCTGAATTGGGTTAGGAAGGTAAACAAAGATTAGCTGGTAATATTGAGAAGCTGGTCAGCAAAGGCCAAATCCTGGTTTCTTTATTTGTGCCCTAACTAACTCCATTGTAAAGTTACTGGATAATTCCTGGTACGTTCTCACTCTCCTGTTGGGAATAACACACTTCTGGTTCCCAGGCTAGCCTCTGAGGTGGAGCGAGTCTCATTTCCATAGGATCCTGAGGTCAGCTCACAGCTGTGAGACAAGACCAGGTTGCTCAGACATTTAACTAGTCATGTCTTGAAAGTCTCCAAGGATGGGGACAGCACAGTCTCTCAGGTAACCTATTGCTGTGTTTCACTATCCCCATATCCAGTCTGAACTTACCCTGTTTCAGCTTATGCCCATTGTCTCTCACCTTCCCACCATGCACTGCTGTGGAGAAAGCCTGGATCTGACTTCTTGCTAACTTCCTCATAGGTATTTTCTACCAAACCATCTCACATTTCCTTACCATGGTTTCTGTATGGTCCCAATACGAGGACCAAATTTCTGCTTTGGTCTCATTTCACAGTTTCCCTGACTATTGCTCCTAATATCCCAGTGTCATGGGTTTTAACTACTCAGGCAAAAGCTCCTTCTCTCAATTAGAAGTACCTGCAAATGCAATTTGTCTGGTTTTTATGCATCTTAATAAGCAGTATTAAAGGCATTCAATCCTTCTCTGTATTCTCACATCATGCCACTCCAAGCAGAAAATTTATCAGTTATGTGTTATCAACATGTGACATTTATTGTGATGTCCAAACTATGTGAAAAGGCTGTCTGTGAGTGAGATGGGTAGAAAAGGCAGCCCAACAGTACTTGGAGTGTCAGCAGGAGGCCAGGTTCAGTCCTCGGCTCCATCTCCGAGGAGCCATATGCCCTTACACAAATCACTACACCACTCTGGTCTCACTTCTGCATATGTATAAAGAGGATTTTAATATTTGGACTTTGACTCAGGGGTGCACTTCATAGTTTATGATGCATTCCTTCAATAATATCAGGGGCTCTATACCTATGAGGTAGAGCACTCTAAAAAATGTTTTCCCAACACATTATCCATTGCAGCTCCATAAATTACATGTTCCAGCAGAAAATGTGGGCTAAAAGCCTGTCCAGCTGACCCTGCCATAGCTTTTAAGCTGACCAGGAAAAGAGGTCCTGGTCAATCTGGGTCAAAACAGTGTCAGGAGAGTGAATGTTAGTGCTGCTTGGTTTTTCCACAGCTAGCTTGACAATTAAGCTTTCTCCTATGCAGGAAACAGATCCTGTCTGCAGAGATAGGAGGGGACGTAGCAGTATTGCTCTCAGGGACAGGAGTCCTCAGATGCCAGATACTTATGTCTTTTCTTTCTTGAAGATATTTCCACCACTAGAACACCTGAGATGGAAACACCACAGAGAAAGAGTTAAGTGTAAATGGATAATATGAGTCTGCATTTCCCATTATTTTAACTGGTTTTGTTAAAACCTTAACATCACAAGGAAATTCCTGACTTTGTGTGTTGTACATCCAACCAGTAAAAGCTATCAGAATGAGCGTCAGAAAATCAACACAGGAATGGATATTTTAAACAATTGTAGTGAAGGAGTCAAATCAAGCTTAAAAGTCACCCTAACTGTGGTATCTTCTCAAAACCACTCAGTGTGAGTTATCCTGCTGTTTTATAGAAGGGTAAGTAGAACAAAATCAGAACAAATTCAAGTTGCAGCAGAACCCAAACCAGAACTGCACTAGAAGATACTTACTGGGCCCATTCTGGTTTGCTAGTCACCCATCCCCCCTCCTGACTGTAGAAAAGCAAGAGTGGATGGAGAGGTGTCCATCACTCCTGCACACACACTAACAGACACACAGACACACAGACCTTTATTATTTTTGGACAAATTTTTCCTGTGTGAAACACTCATTAATAGGGTTCCCAAAAGGTCTTACTATTCCTTATGAGAATAGCTCTGTTTACTTGGCATGCAGGGCCATGTAGTGATTTGTTAATGTATAGATCTGTCACAACTAATAAATCTTTACAGTGTTATGGATGACATTATTATTTTTGATCAAGATTACAGCATTGGCTGGCTGATGCGGATGATATCAATGCTTACAAGCTATCACCTATTCTTTGAATATTAGCTTAAAAAAACCCAATTCAATTCAGAGCATGGTTCTATTTAAATATTAATGGCACAATGATATTGATGGTAACAGCATCCCTGCAGAGGCTGCAAACCATGTCCTCCATACATGCATTTATAGCATTAGGCAGCCAAAAGAGCACTTACTGGGGGATGGCTGCTGATTGTAATGCAGAAACATTCGTGTGCAGCTGCTTGTGGGAGGAGAGCTGAGGCAGGAGGGAAAGTGATTCACATGTAAGTGTGCATGCAAACACACAAACTGAGTTCCACCAGCAGAGGTAAAATAAATCCTAATCCACTTGCTGTACTACACTTGTATGTCAGGTAAGGCTTGAAGAAAGAAATAGTACATAAAGAAAAAAAAATAATGTACAACATAAATAGCATATGCGCCAAATGAATTCTACAATAAAACAGATGTAGCAAATTATATTTAATAATGTTTGACAATTCCCCATGCAGCTAATGGTTTGTTAGAAATTAGTCCCTAATGTTTTAGGGACTGCTGGCATTTACAGTAATTTTCTTTGTCTCAATTTACATTGTTTGTGTGCTGTGTGTCATTTTTCCTGCTCCTTGCAGTTTTATGATTTTTCTTGGTTTGTTGGGATTTCAAATGTTGTTTTAACTCAATAGCTACTCTAATAAGACAATGTCCATGGGAGGAATTTGGTAAAATTCTTTTTTAGGGGGTCATTACCTCTTTTCTCTTCATTGTGCAATGAAAGCCATAATACTCTGACATTCAAACTCCTGTGAGACCTACTTGTTGCCAAATATGTAACTTCCAGTCCTGGATTTCATGGTATGAGCAAATAAAAAGTGAATGCATGGTGCCAGGCACAAAAGACAATTCAGCTTGCACTGAACACCCTGCACTAGCAGATTCAAGTGATGTAACAAATCCATTTTAGCTGTAAGTGTTCTTTCATCCAATTTTTTGAATATTGTTCAAAAGCACATAAAATAATTTTGTATCATATTGACAAAATAACTAAATGTAGGATTATATCCATTGTCCAGGAGGATGAATTAAGCCACATAAATGACACATTACTCGCAATGCCAGACACCCCAGAGAGAACTGAAGACCAAAAGTTCTTTGCCTTTCTTCCAATTTTAACAGCTGTTCTAATACTAAAAGAATTTCTCGCTCTCTAAGAACTTTACCTTGACTCAGATATGTGGGACAAACATGAGACCATGGGAATCTCATGCCTTTAATCCAAACTGGAGGGCAGGTGGAGGCCACGTCAGCTCAAAAGAGCAGGATGCGGCCACAGATGCCATAATACACCTATGATAAAACCCAAGGAACAATTGCTTTTCTGTGGCAGAAATTCCAGGCTTGCTTAAAGGAGGGGAAGTATTGCCTATTTCAAATTCCAGAGGTGGAAGCCAAATTTCTTCTTGGGAAAAATGCAGCTCCACTTAGGTATCCTTGCAGTGGTCTGCCTAGACAGATGGGGACAGCAAGCAAGGATGGCTCTAGACATAGCTCCCTGCAGCTTGTCAGCGGAGCTGCTGGCCTTCCAGGGTAACGGTCATGGCAGGAGGAAGCTCTGTGGCAAGTGACAGCCTTGTCTGCTGGCTCTTTTAGTGGGGAACAGATTACTTCAGGTCACAGTTTAGAAAAGTCTGAAGTATGGAATAGCAGAAAAAATATTTTTTTCTCATCATGGGCTTGTTGGGCCAAGCCTTAGTCCCATGCCTAATTTGGAATGCACATATTTCTCTACAGTTTACCTATATTTTTTCTCTCGCTAGTCTAGCAATGCTTGTAGCAGGAGCTCACCAGGCTGAAAACAGAAATAGGCTAAATCTCAAGGGTTCCCAGCTTGCTTGCAACCAATACAGCCACTGTGCAATATCAATAAAGGATAGGCAGTCTGCTCAAGTCTTGCAGACTTCCCTAATCTCCTCAAGTCCTCCAGCAACAAAAATATTCATCACGAAATTCAGATCATTGGTAAGATGAAGACACAAATCCTTTAATGCTGGTCATGAATGGATGTGGCTTTGAAAGGGGCAGATAAATCAATGTTTCAGTGAGACCAGGCAATTTGAGATGACTAACTACAGTATACAACAATAATTCATTCTTCGATGAAATGGAAGCAAGCATACTGTTGTGAATTAGTCCAGTGCCGACTAAACTATGCACAATATAGAACACACCCCAAAAGAGGGAAGAGATCTGATTTTGGCTTTCAGTTTTTGTGACTTTTGGATTTTGTAGACTTCACTTAAAAAAAAAAAAAAAAAAAGGACAAAAGGACAAAAAAAAAAAAAACCAAAAAAGACAAAACTTGTTTCATGCTCGAGAAAGAGAAGAAAAAGCACACCATGGTGCACAACCTCCTCCCTTTTCTGTTTGAAGAAGACCGTTACCATTTGTCAGAACATGGCTGAGTTTAAAGCATTTGAGTGTGAAAGGTAGATGATCTTGATGTATACATTGAAGTTTCACAGGGGACACATTCCCAGGATATAAGTCAGACTAGCTGCCGTCTCAGGCACAGTTTTGATCCACCTGCATATACATTTTAAAGGAAGTGTGAAACTCATTCACATAGTGGGCTGCTTCAAGGAAATGTATTTAAACATGGTAACAGAGTGAAAGGTGGAAAGATCTGTCATCTGGAAATGTGCTTATATCAAAAAAAAGTGTCAGTTCAAAATGGAAAAACCTAGAAGGGCATGAAAAATGCAGAAGAGATAAAAATTCCAGTCTCTCCCCTGGGAAGCTGATGGCCGGGGGAAGCCCTATGTGATTCTACTCCATGGCCTTTTCCTTTCCCTTCAAGAATTGACATGGGTTATAATTAAACACCATAACTCCAAAGTGCTTGACTGTTTAAGTTACATATTGTCCAATTACCTCATTAGCCCTACCTGGGCTTCAGCTTCAGGTCATATCATACTCAACTGTCCTTCTCAATCAGCTTTTTCTACAGAGACACCCTAGTCCAGCCCTTTGACAGGTTTGGGGTGTAATGTGTTTAATGAACAATAGAAAAGGAAGTTGTAGCTGGCTTAAAACCCCTTCAGCAAAGTTGTTTGCTAATGTCCAGGTCTCTCGGGAGCACCAGTTTCACTCAATCTCTTGCTAACTATAACTTTAATTTGAAGCACTAAATATTTATTCTGGTAAGCCACCCTGCTAAAAGATGACAGGAAAATTCGATCCCTGCCAATGTCACTGGGGGACCACAATTACCAAGGCTGTGCCTTGACTTACACAAAGAAAGCTCAGCTGCCTTCCTTCTGAAAGATACCACTGGTGTTTAGTTTTCAATTCCCAGGGTCTATCACACCATCTTGATGCCGAAAGACCTTAATTCATCTTGCTGTCATATCTAGCCATCACCTACAAGGCACTTTTCGAATGAGATTCATCCTGCCTGCTAGCATAACACAGTCATCATTCGCCCTGTCATCTGAAAAATATAAATGTTTCATGCTCCACTAATAAATCTACTACAATATTTGCTGTTGCTTGTGCAGTTCTGGGCCCTGTTTTATGGAATATTTATGAATCGCTTGCCTGATGATAACGATCACTGTTAATTGTGTCTTCCCACCCCACCACTGCAGTACATGGGGCAAGCTAGGTGCTCCAATGTCGATCTGAACCCTCTTTGCTCTCTTCCCATTGCCTTTCCCACCAGTAAGCCCAACCAGGGCAAAAATTCCCCTCAACACAATGGTGTCAAAGAGGGGAAACCCACCATGCACAGATAAAGGCAACATCAAAAGCTTTTGCTTGATTTGCCGTTTAATGAGAGGAGCTGCAGGAGTAAGTTTGCAGAAGGAAACCGTGCAAACCACAAGAAGTTACTCTTCACCACCACTCACCCCTCTTTCCTTCACTGGCCCTAAGAAAAGCCAATTGCACTGTCTTATATGGAGTCATCTATTGCCGAAGTGAGTATCTCCAGAGAGGACGCCTTTAACACCGGAGCGGGGGGAAGCACAGCGTCCCGGAGCCTCAGTTCGGAGCGGCAAGAGCGACCGAGGGAGCCTCAAGTCCTCGACAGGACTTCCCCAGGAGCCGGCAGCTCAGCTGACGCGAGCAGCTGACTCACAGGGGGCGGCGCCAGGAGCGGCGGCACCAGCCCTCAGTGGGGAAAAACCCATCCCAGGGAGCGCGGCGAACAGGGCGGGCCGTCAGGGCGTGGCGCGGCAGTTCGCGAGGGCAGGGCGAGCGGGGAGCGAGCGGGGTGGTGAGCACTCGCCTCAGGACCAGGGCCCGCTCTGGGAGCTCTGGCCCTGCGGTGGCCAGCGTAGGCACCCAGACAGAGCCGATGAGAGGGGAGGCTGCGGCGCAGACCTCGGAGTGTAGAAAGTGCCTCGACTGGTCTCTTGAGGCGAGGATGCGCAATGGGCAGGGCTGCACTCGGTGCGCCCTGGTGGAGGTCCTCCTGCAGCAGGCGGCTGAGCTGCGGGAGGCTGTTGGAGAGCTAAAAGATGCCAGGGAAGCTGAGAGGAAGCTGGGCTGCTTGCTCCAGGCCCAAACTGTGCAGGGGCTGCAAATGTCCAGCATTGCTCACATAGGAAAGAAGGAGGGCAGCAACCCAGGAAGCTGGGAATTAGTTACGAGAAAAACTAACAAAAAAAGGAGGAAGAGGACAATTAACAACAAGGGGCTTCCTCCTAAATCTGATGTCCCCACCCAGAACCGCTTTGCAGTTCTGCAGGGGGCTAATGAGAAAACACCCACCACACCTAATGAGCACCCTGCTGATGCACCAGTAAAGAGGGTCACTACTGGTGCCTCCAGGAAAAAGCGGAGGGTCATAGTAGTAAGGGACTCTACTTTGAAAGGCACAGAGGCACCCATCTGCCGGCCTGATCCAGTCTCGAGGGAGGTGTGTTGCCTGCCAGGGGCTCGGATCAGGGATGTTGCTGAGAGGCTGCCTGCTCTAGTAAGCCCTGCTGACTATTACCCCCTTCTAGTGGTCCATGTGGGTGCTAGAGGTATAGATAGCAGTAGCCTGGAGAACATTAAGAAGGACTACAGAGCCCTGGGAGAGGTGGTTAGGGGCTCTGGAGCTCAGATAGTTTTTTCATCAATTCTCCAGGACAAAGGGGAGGACCTTAAAAAAGCTGGGTGCGTTTGGCAGGTTAATAAATGGTTAGAATGGTGGTGGTCAGGGGTTTGGCTATTTAGAACATGGGGCTCCATTTGGGAGGCCAGATCTACTGGAGGCTGGTGGAGCTGGTCTGACAAAGAAGGGGAAGAGCTGTTTTGGTAGGAGGCTTGCCGGGCTGGTCAAGAAAGCTTTAAACTAGATGTGTTGGGGGAGGGGAGCATGGATCCATCCCAACACTCCTGGTCAGTTGCCAGCACCTGTAATAAATGCTTGGAGCGATGCAGAGATGTTCCACCTGCCCCTGCCATTGAGTCGGCTGCATTTGGAGCTCGGCTAAGGTGCCTCTGTACAAACGCCCATAGTATGGGGAACAAGCAAGAGGAATTAGAGATGTGTGCAAGGCTACGGGGATATGATGTCATTGATATCACAGAAACATGGTGGGATGGCTCCTATGACTGGAGTGTCGGAATGGAAGGTTACAGGCTGTTTAGAAAAGACAGGCCAGGCAGACGGGGAGGGGGCGTTGCTATCTATGTCAGTGATAGGCTAGAGAGTATGGAACTCTGGGGATGGGTGATGAGGTAACAGAGTGTTTGTGGGTCAGGATCAAAGGGAAAACAGCAATGGGGGACATTACGGTGGGGATCTGTTACAGGCCGCCTGATCAAGAGGACTCTGTGGATGAAGCGCTCTGCAGACAGATAGGAGCAGCCTCATGCTCGCAGGCCCTTGTCCTCATGGGGGACTTCAACCATCGCGACATCTGTTGGAGGGACAGTACGGCCCGGCACAAGCAATCCAGGAGGTTCCTCGATTGTGAGGAAGACAACTTCCTCTTTCAAGCAGTAGAGGAGCCGACGAGGAGAGGTGCCATGCTTGACCTCGTGCTCACCAACAGGGAGGGACTGGGTGGAAATGTGACACTCCAGGGCAGCCTTGGCTTTAGTGATCACGAGATGGTTGAGTTTGAGATCCTCAGGACAGTGAGAAGAGCATGCAGCAAGCTCACTGCCCTGGACTTCAAGAAAGCAGACTTTGGCCTCTTCAGGAACCTCCTTGGTAAGGTTTCATGGGATACAGTCCTAGAGGGCAGGGGGGCCCAAGACTGCTGGTCGGTATTCAAGGATCACCTGCTATGTGCTCAAGAGTGTTGCATCCCGACTAGAAGAAAGTACAGCAGGAGGGCCAGGAGACCTCCATGGATGGACAAGGAGCTGCTGAGGAAACTTAGAGGGAAAAAAGAAGCTTATAGAAGGTGGAAGCGAGGACAGGCGGCCTGGGAAGAATATAGGAGCATTGCCTGGGAAGCTGGGGACCAGGTTAGGAAAGCTAAGGCCCAGCTAGAATTAAGTTTGGCAAGGGATGTAAAAGATAACAGGAAAGGATTCTATAGATACATAGCAAATAAAAGACAGACTAGGGACAATATGGGCCCTCTCCGGAAGCTATCAGGAGAACTGGCTACCATGGATTTGGAGAAGGCTGAGGTTCTTAATGACTTCTTTGCCTCCATCTTCACCAGCAAATGCTCTGACCACACCACAAAAGTCTTGGAAAGCAAATGCAGGGACTGTGAGAATGAAGACCTTAGGCCCACTGTAGGAGAGGATCAGGTTCGAGACCATCTTAAGAACCTGAACGTGCACAAGTCCATGGGACCTGATGAAATCCATCCACGGGTCCTGAAGGAGCTGGCGAATGAAGTTGCTAAACCACTGTCCATCATATTCGAAAAATCCTGGCAGTCAGGTGAAGTTCCCAATGACTGGAAGAAGGGTAATATAACCCCCATTTTCAAGAAGGGGAAGATGGAAGACCGAGGGAACTACAGACCAGTCAGTCTCACCTCTGTGCCTGGCAAAATCTTGGAACAGTTTCTCCTGGAA
Source organism: Strigops habroptila (assembly GCF_004027225.2). NCBI lineage: Eukaryota > Metazoa > Chordata > Aves > Psittaciformes > Psittacidae > Strigops > Strigops habroptila. The sequence goes on along the minus strand of NC_046358.1, from coordinate 21,014,162 downwards.
AACATGCTAAGGCACATGAAAAACAACGAGGTGATTGGTGACAGCCAGCATGGCTTCACTAAGGGGAAATCCTGCCTGACCAATTTGGTGGCCTTCTATGATGGAGCCACGGAACTGATGGACAGGGGCAGAGCAGTTGACGTCATCTACCTGGACTTGTGCAAAGCGTTTGACACTGTCCCGCATGGCATCCTTGTCTCTAAATTGGAGAGACATCAATTTGATAGATGGACCACTCGGTGGATAAAAAACTGGCTCGATGGCCGCACGCAAAGAGTTGTGGTAAATGGCTCGATGTCCAGTTGGAAACCTGTAACGAGTGGTGTCCCTCAGGCATCGGTGTTGGGACCGGTCCTGTTCAACATCTTTGTCGGCGACATGGACAGTGGGATTGAGCGCGCCCACAGCAAGTTCGCCGACGACACCAAGCTGTGTGGTTCGGTTGATACGCTGGAGGGAAGGGATGCCATCCAGAGGGACCTTGACATGCTTGTGAGGTGGGCCAATGCCAACCTTATGAAGTTTAACCAAGCCAAGTGTAAGGTCCTACACCTGGGTCGGGGCAATCCCAGGCACTGCTACAGGTTGGGCGGAGAAGAGATTCAGAGTAGCCCTGCAGAAAAGGACTTGGGGGTGTTGGTTGACGAGAAGCTTAACATGAGTTGGCAGTGTGCGCTTGCAGCCCAGAAAGCCAACCGTATCCTGGGCTGCATCAAAAGAAGCGTGACCAGCAGGTCGAAGGAGGTGATCCTGCCCCTCTACTCTGCTCTTGTGAGACCTCATTTGGAGTGTTGTGTCCAGTTCTGGTGTCCTCAACACAAAAAGGACATGGAGCTGTTGGAGCAAGTCCAGAGGAGGGCCACGAGGATGATAAGAGGGCTGGAGCACCTCCCGTATGAAGACAGGCTGAGAAAGTTGGGGCTGTTCAGCCTGGAGAAGAGAAGGCTGTGTGGAGACCTCATAGCAGCCTTCCAGTATCTGAAGGGGGTCTAGAAGGATGCTGGGGAAGGACTCTTCCTTAGGGACTGTAGTGGTAGGACAAGGGGTAATGGGTTCAAACTTAAACAGGGGAAGTTTAGATTAGATATAAGGAAGAAGCTCTTTACAGTGAGGGTGGTGAAGCACTGGAATGGGTTGCCCAGGGAGGTTGTGAATGCTCCATCCCTGGCAGTGTTCAAGGCCAGGTTGGACAGAGCCTTGGACCACGTGGTTTAGGGCAAGGTGTCCCTGCCCATGGCAGGGGGGTTGGAACTAGATGATCTTAAGGTCCTTTCCAACCCTTACTATTCTATGATTCTATTCTATGATTCTGTCTGTCCTCTGGCTATATTTTCCTCTCTCCAGCAGCTCATGGTTTGGTGTCTGGTAGGTAGAAAGAGTTTATATGAAGTCACTGCTTGCCAGAGGGAGCTTAGGGTTGAAGTAAGTCATCTACATGCTGCAAAACAAAAATACTGGGAAACCTGGGACAGTGAAGGAGGAGAGTTATGGTAACTTATTTCATTTTCCATTTTTGCCAGACCTGGAAAGATGCCCTCTTCTCTGCACTTACCTGTGCTCAGGTGAAGATGTATTGAGCTGCCTTTCTGCTCTGAGAAAGTGTTGAGATAAGAGCCTGAGGAGACAAGATGGTTTATGAGGTATGTGGACACATGTTGTCAATACTTCAGTGGCACCCAGGTGCTTCAGTCAGGACAGAGTTCTTTGTCTCTAATAATGTAGCTGAAAACCCTCAATTTCTTCCCAAAGAGCTTATACCCAAAATAGGTAAGAAAGACAGGACAGGAAAAGGAAGTTTCCTCCCTGTATTACAAAAAGGGATCTTGGGGCACCAAGAAATCAAGTTCTCTTGCTCAGCATTGCCCAGTATGGCATAAAATAATTGCTTAGGCTGAGCTATGAACTGAGCTCGGGAGTCAAACAAGGGATGTGAGCAGCTGCCCATGGATGGGCACATCAGAAAACATACCTCAAGAGCTTTGGAGAAGTCCCTGCTGGTGCAAGCAGTGTCACCTAATATCATAGAATCATGGAATAACTGAATGGTTTGGGTTGGAAGGGATCATCGAGTCCCAGTGCCCCTGCCATGAGCAGGGACACCCTCCACTAGACCAGGTTGCTCAAAGCCCTGTCCAACCTGGCCTTGAATATGACAGGAATGGGGCAGCCACAACTTCTCTGGGCAACCTATGCCAGTGCCTCACCACCCTCACAGTAAAGAGTACACTTTAAATTTACCCTCCTTCAGTTTAAAGCCATCCCCCATTTTCCTATCCCTAAATGCCCTTGTAAAAGTCCCTCTCCAGCTTTCTCATAGGCCCCCTTTAGCTACTGGAAGGTTGCTATAAGGTACCCCCAGAGCCTTCTCTTCTCCAGGCTCACCAAGTCAACAAGCCAAACTCTCTCAGCCGGTCTCTTGCTTCCAAAACATCTTTTTTTTTTTTCCCACAAAACTTGTCAGGCATAAAATATCTTCAGCATCCTGCACACTGGCTGAAATCTGGCAGAAATTGGGTAAGAAAGTCTATCAGGGAGAAAACAAAATCAAAAAATCAAAAAAGAGCGTGTAACCATCAGGCTGTCCTTTCTTCTGACCAAATCAATGTGTGCCTTGGTAAAGCTGAGTATTGATTTATTTTATGCAAACAGTGGAGTTTGGAGGTTCAGATTTATGCCTCTTGCCCAAAGACAAGATCATCTCTAAAAGAACACGAGTTGGTGAATTGGCTAATGGCTCCTGCTCAAACCACTAATCATTCTGATTCTTAAAGATTTTTAAGTAAGTCAGCTATTGACCTATGCTATTCTGTCTTGAAAGAGATTTTGTAAGCTGTGCAACAAATTAGGGAGAAAAGCCTAATCAAGATTGGTCTCAAACCTCCAAATCTTCCCATTAAGAGCTGCTTCTGGTTCCGATTATTCATTGTTTTGGGTAAAGAATGTTGATAAGGTATTAGGCATTTTATCAGTTTCTCCTTTATTTTAATTTTCATTGTTGCACATTTGAGTGATGAAAGATTACATTTTCCCCAAACTTATTTATTAACACTCATTATAAAGGGGGATGATGAGAAACTAAACGGTTCAGATTTTTTCCATCAGGACCTGCACTGGAATCTATTTTTCCCCACTGGCAGGTAACATATGGCCAGCACTGACACAGGCATAAGGAAAATTCAGGCCCAAAAGTGACAAAAGACTACCGAGTCCATCATTATTTTTCCACTTCACCTAGCTAACTCGAAAATCACTGACTGCTCACTTCAAAGTGAAAACAGCTGCAAAATGACACAAATACCATTAACAGCAAGATGACATTCTATTTATGTATTTATTTATTTGTTTGTTTGTTTATTTATTTATTTGAGTTTGGCATACTGCGAAATCAGGCTGCAGGTGCAATGAGTTAATTTTGCAGCTCATGGACTCTGGAATGTAGAGACACCTGCGCTATAATGTAAATTGGTGCACTGTTAGAGCACAGTTCAACTGAGTCTAGGCTAGGCAGGGATTCACAGAAATAGTGAGAGGAGATGTAAAGGAAGGAAACAACATGAAAAAGTCTTGCTAGGAAAAGATCTGTTCTCAATTATTAAATTCTATTTGGTGATATTTGGAAACAATGAAGAAAATAGTAGGCAACTAGATTGTGTTCAGGTTAGCTTGATGTTCACTTGCAATGCTGAGGAGCAAAAATGTATTTACAAATATTTAATACTGAAGTATTATTAATTCTTCATACTGGAACATTTCTCTCATAAGTATGAGTTTTGTTTTGCTCTTAGGTAATTCTTATGACTGTATAATATAGGGATGTGTGTTTGTATCTTTTAAATTATCAATCAGCTCTATGGTAGCTGTCCTCAAAGAAGGTAGTGAAACCAATAGGATAGATAATATATCCACATCTTAGATAACTACAGATGTACTTAGAAGTTGCTTGTCTGTGTTTATAGGTTCTTTTGTCTAATTATAGATGCATGCATATACTTACATCACTTATTTTGCAGTTGTATTTGCAGCATCTTTAGCTTTTGCAGATATGTAGATCCATCCTTCCTAGGGCTCAGTGATTCATGGACATACACCTCTATATGCTAAACTGGTTCTCAGTTTTATTTTAACCAGAATCAAGCCTGGAATACCTGAAAATATTGTCATGAAATGGCATTGTATAATTTACAAACTGCATTGGACACATGACACACCATTACCAGAAATTTGCTCAAGATATTGAAACAAGGACACCTTCAGAGTTCTCATTTTTCTATCTTCTTAGATTCCCTAAGTCAACCCAGGAAAACCATGTTTGCCAAGAAGCTTTAATAGTACTGAAGCAATTTAAGTTCAGTGAAACATCTTCAAATTAAAAAGCGGAAGCATTCCTGAACACACATTTCTTGAAACAAGAGAAAGTCACATGAAGATTATGGAACTGGGCAGAAGTGCTAAAAGACTCTGTAAGCTTTCTGTGGGAATTGTTCTGTGCATGATGAATCTCTGTGATTGTGCTGGTTTAGACTCCTGCTCCCTAAAGTGTAATAAATCTCTGATAATTCCCATTCAATGCTTTGCATGCTACCTCTGACTAGAAGACAAGAATTGCAGGCCTCAAACCATTTGTTCCCAACTATTAATGGGTTAAATTTTTCAGAAAGCCAGCTGAAGGCAGGATGAATCTTCCTCTACACTCTCCCCAAAACCAACTCCTCGCTTCATTACCAAAAAGGACCTCACTGGAGGCAGACTTAGGTATGCCAAGATATCCCACTGTGCAATTTCCCTAGCAATAATCAGTCTTTTGTGTCAATGATACAGGGCAAAAAAAAAAAGTCCAGAAAAATACTGATGGAACAGATGAAGTGTATGCATCATGTTTTGAATTTATTCTACAGTACTTCACAGGCCATACACAGATTCCAGCTGGGAGATGTCTGACCAGCCTTACGATAATACAACTACTAGCACACCCCATGCTCTGCAGATAAGGGGAAGTTAGGGGGTTAACTGCTCATACCAGCTCACCCCCAGCATCTTCAAATGTCCATATAGCACAGAACTGCCCTTTGCTTCATAAGTAGCCTTTCTGATTTTCCAAGGCCAGTGCCAGGTCGCATTTTCACTGTTTGAGTAGCTGCATTGTGTGTCATTCTTATGTGTGAAATGGCAAAAATCAAGCAGTCAGATGTCACGTCTCAGCACTACAAAACTGTTCACCATTACCAGCAAACGCAAATATGGTGAATTGAAAGCAGAGGCCAGCCTAAAGTCTTTTTCTGAAAATCAAAAATATTCATTGGAAAACCCTTCCCTCACAGCAAATTGCACCTTACTCAATATATTGACCTCGGATGGATAGATGAATCTCTTAGAGCTCTCATAAGCTTCATTTACATTTCAGTAGGCACTAAACAATTAAGCCATTTTGGGATACAACTCTGCATATTATTTATGTGTGTCTCTCAATGCCCTTCCACAGTAAGGTTCTAGGACTTTAAGAAAGCAAACAAGACACATGAGAGAAGAAGAGAAAAATCAATACTGTTTTTTTAAAATTCCCTCTAAGGTACATTGAACATTTTTTTTTTTTAGCCTAAGCATAGCAGGGTTTTTGAATGCTGTGAATAAGAGGCAGAGGGAATGATCTTAAAATGTATTTTCAGACTTGATGAAGGAAACCATTGCAATAAAGTAAGAATTTTGTAGGTGCTATTCTATAATCCTACACTGGTAACATCAACTCACAAAAAAGCTTATTTGCTAGCATCTTAAATGACTGCAGTGAACCAAGTGATCAGGTTCCACAAAGATGCATGTAATTTAGAACTAGCCTAGGCAGACACATGCATGCAATATTTATGAATGTGCACCCAGAAGATGAAAACATGACCAGAAGAACAGAGGATATATGCTGCCTGGGGATTTGATGCTGAACCTGTCGTATGCATAGTCTCAAACACAAAAATATTTTGATACTCTCTCAATTCAGGTGGTACAAAGTACTGTGTTTCCTTGACATTCAGTGGCCAGTTCAGGCACGGTCGTAAAAGAAAAGGTTCCCAAAATGCATTGCTTGTATCAGCAATCCTCCTTGGCATTAGGAAAGCAACCTCGGAGGTGATGTGTTGCCTGACTTTTATCCAATAACTCTATTGAATTTGTTGTCTGACCTTTTCTTTCTTTTGGATGGCATCATCCATGGAGTAGTATATCATCATCATCATCCTCACTCAAATGATGCATTTCACTAATAGATCATTAGAAAGAAAGCTCACTCTGAAGATATACGAGTACAATACATCATGACGGAAAAGGGCGTACTGTTGATGTACTACTCAAAAGATGGCAGAGTCCAAAGAGGAGGAGGTCCAAGAGGAAATCAGTTTCATTGAGAGGGATGGCTACACCTCAATAAAAAGCCTTTAGTACCTCCTCACTTTGCATTACTAAAATCAGTCACAGTGGATGCTTACACTTCTTGCTCCTCTCAGCATGAAAGAACAAAAAAACTGATTTCTTCTTTCCATCCTGTTTCACATACTGCTTCTTGTGTATTAGCACATGGGGACCTGCAGCTCTTCAGCAGTTCAGAGCTGGCTTTCAGGCTCAGCAATGTCATACAGAGAGCAGGAGGACACTGCTGGTGCAGGGAGCAATACACAGCAAGAAGTCCTTAGTGGGGAGGACAAGAAAATCCACTGAGTTGAGAAAGGCGTCTACTATGAGTTGTCCTGCGGGAGAGCTACATGGGAATCCCTGCTTAGCAATTAATGTTGTGACCACATAGCTTCCTGCCCATGAACCATTCCCAAAGTCCCCGCTCTCTTTGAGGCACCAGGTAAGCTTCCCCTGGCTCCAGGTCACCTGAAGATTTTAGCACATTGATTGGAGGGTCATAAGAGTTGAGATCTCTTCCTAGTGTTGAGTCATTTGTCTTTGCTTGTAAACATTGGCTTTTTTCTCATTTTGATCTTCTCTCTCTCGCTATGACTCCAAAACCCACCTTCATCTTGACTAACATCTATATTTTGGGCAAAATTTCTGTAAAAATGTTTCTAAAATGTTGCTGCTTTGCATGTTCCCAGACAACCATTTGTATTTGGGAAGCCCTGTTTTGGTGTGGGAAAATATCCAAAAAGACATATCCTCAAATTTGCCTGGCAAAACTACTGCCTCCCATGTTGAACCCATGTGCCTCTTTTGGCACAACACATTGGCTTGAAAGCAAAAGAGTATTGGTGCCTGGCCTAAAAGCCTTCACATTGGATGTGTCAGTCTCCCTACTGTCATTAGCTCCTTGCTTGCTTAATTATCTCCTCCATGCTGGAGAGGAGCACCTGCAGTGCTGCGTGGGGACAGTGCTTACATAGCGCTATCACTCCCACCCCTTGTTGTTATCAGTAATTTTGTTCCGTATTGTCAACAATCGTATCAGAAAAGTAAAATACAATTAATTATGGTGCCAAATAGTAGCTTAATGCTTAATTGCACAACCCACAACGAGGTCACAATTACTGGGCAATCAGATAAGCTTTCACAGATGTATTACATAATCCATGATCTTAATTCCTCCGGAGGTAGCCAGAAAATTACTGTTCATTAGCAAAGTGGTTCCATTATCAGAAAACATATTTAAATCATCATTTTCTTCATTCTGGAAATAATGCCATTTCTTCTTCAAAGGATACATATATTTCTAAGAAAGGCTTCACTACTGCTCCAAATAAATCTCGAGAAATGTTTAACATGTCTTTTTTCCCATTAATAAAAAAGAAAAGGAAACAATTTTTTTAACTCCATCAGTTTCTATCTCATGGTGTATAAAGGCAAGCTGTAGAGATTTGCACTGTTGTGCCACTCGTGAACACAACTAAATTCAGCAGCTTTGTTCTGTAGCATGTCCCTCAGAAACCAAGGTAGTGCCATAAGTAAGGGGCCAGGATCAAGCACAGAGGGTCAAATGTATTTTTCTTTATCTCCAAACCTTTTAAAAATGATTTACTGCCTCACTGTATGGGACATGACAGGATAATGCTCTTTTCAACACTCAAACAAATGACATACTGGAACTGACATCTTTTATGTACATTTATGCATCTTGAACAGCTGTCTCCCTTACCATGACAAAACTCCCATGGAAAAAAATGGGATTTTTACCTGGAAGTGACTCAAGATTAGCCCCTCTTTTATGACTTACAATATGACAACTCTCTCTGGAAACCCAGAATTGTTTCACAGAACTAGAGAAGACATCCAAATATTTCACTAATTTTAAGAAGTCCTAAATCATAGATGTGGTTTCAGAATACATCTTTAGAGTTAATGTTTTCTCATATCTCTCTCAGACCGAAATAATATAAAATTCTATTGAAGAATGATAATTTTTGCATTTGATGTGTGTTTTTATTAACAGCACTATAAAAATTCAATTATGTAGCAAAGGACGACAAAAGTCTTCCTTTAAATTATGTAATAAACAAAGCAGTCAGAAAAAAAAAAAGAATCGTTTGCTCATGTCATGCGTTAAAAATGTCTGCTCTATTGATTGAGGTATTTAAACTAAATTCTCTCTTTGTGTTTGGATACAGATTTCCCTTTTCCTCTCCCCCTGCTCCCATTTCTCCAAAAGCTTTCCTGGGGGAGGTTTATTTAGCCAACAGTCTGTGCCTTCCAGACATAGCATTTTCCCTGTCCACTTTGCAAATTCCCATATCTGACATTTACCATGGTGGAAGAACACAGCTGTACAGATGGATTAATAACTAAATCAAGAGGCAGTAGCTCCCACAAACTGCTTCTCCAGTGATAAATTTAGAAGTATCTATGGGCCACAGGATAGGCTGCTAGTTGTCAGTAATATCATTACTTAGGGAGATACCAAAATGTACTTCTGGACCATGTTTAAGCGGTTCTGCTCTGTCATACAGAGATACAGAACCATTTTACCTTGCACAACAGGAGATGATCTGGTATAAAATGAACATTTTTTATGCTTATCATTCGGAACTAGGTTGCTGTTATCTTCATTTGGATGCACAGCAGAGCAGCGAGCAGTCCTCTTCCTCATCTCGTCAAACCAGGGATCCGCCACAGAGAAAAGTGGGATGCTTATCTGAATTCCTCTATGTCCCTGTAAGCAAATACATGCAAAGGGAAAGGTGGAGATAAACCTAGATTTAGCAATTGAGTGTGAGGAGGAAATCTGCTTTTCTGTCAGTACGTAGGCAGATTTTTAAATTTTATACTTTTTTACTTCCTTACGACAAAAGGAGCAGAAGGAGGACTTGGGAGCTGGAGCCTGCAGTCACTGCTGGCTCCATCTCAGGGCCAGGCAGTAGCACCCTACCTCTCCTTTCAAAGGAGCAGAGAACTATTTGGGAAACTCAAGTCCTGATTGATGACTGTAGTGATTTTAGACATAGGTATGAAACTGTCAGCCTTTCACATCATGCATCTCTGTCTAACAAATAAACAAAACTGGTTTCTGCAGGTTTCACTGCAGCCCTTGGGTTTTGAAGAAGGGTATTCTTGCTTCAGCAGCCCCAATGGCAATGACAGGAGCATCAGTCTTCAACTCGTGGCTGATTTCGTTCCACTTGCTCTCTTCAGCAATGACATTTGCCATGCATGCCCTGGTACCACCAGCCCCAGTGCCAAACCATTACCCTCCCATGACAGCCTGCAACCAAGCAGTGCCTTGGCACACCCTGTGTGCACCCCTAAAAACCACTTCAAATTAGAGCTGCAGTTTTATTTATTGTAAAGTCTTGTCCATATGCTCCAAACCAAAATCCAGAAAGGATTGATGCAGGACTGACCCTTAAGCTAGCAGCAGAAGCTTATTTCATAAAGCCACTCTCCTTCAACCTCTGTATTTTTATGCAGAGACTTAAGATGTAGGCTGCCAGCGGTTTCCCCCACTCCATTCGCACCTTTCCATCTGGCTAACTTTAGATTTATCATATGGAATTTTCTCCTCCTGTACCTATACACAGCCGTGCTTCCCTGGGGTGACAGCCTGCTGGAGGCAGAGATGTTTGCCCAGATCTGCGCTTCATCTGTGAGCCCTGAGTGTGCCACATGAAAATAATTAACGCATATAACAAGGAAAGGGAGGGAAGAATAAATTATATGCAAATTTAGTCAAGGAGCTCCACAGAACTAATTAAATTGGATAGGAAAGCTGACAGTACAACAACCACAGAGACTTCTTCCCCTTCTGCTCACTAGAAAAATTCTTGCTTAGATGAGCTTAATATAGCCTGATGCAGAGCAGGTAGCTATAGGTTTGTTTTGTGGACTTCAACATCACATATACCATGGACAAAATTCATGCACAAGAAGCTTGTTTAAGAGGGGAATGAGGGATTATTTTAAAAAGTTAAAAACAGAAAGCGCAGAAGGTGCCTGCATACCTGTATTAACAAAAGCCAGTCATAGCTGGCAGCACAGACGGGAAACAAAAATTCCGGTAAGAGAATGTCACGAGGTAGGAAGGGTTGGAAAAAAACCCAGTGGCAAAATTCTTTGTAAAATAAAAAGGAGGGCAGGAGAAGTAGTCACCACATTAAACATTTGGAGACACAAAAGTAAATTTCTCCATTCACAAAGTTTCTGAAGCCAATCAGCTGAGTCCAGCTTCAAACGCAATAGTAGGGACAGAAGACGCCCATCCCCAGAAACTGCTTTCGTGCTATGCCAGCTATGAGTCCTCTGCTGCTGCTCCCACTTGCAGGGTGCAGCCAGAGATTGGTGCATCCCTGCATGGCAGCTCCTGCCCAGCTGCCTCGGTGATTGGTGCACTCTAGGCAGGCACCATGGTCCTGCCACCAAGACCTTTTCCTAGTTAAATACCAGTTCTTTGGAGCCTTTGCAGAGCTGATTTCAGCCCTGGCTGTGAATTTCATTGACTGCTAGCACCTGAGGTGACCTGTCCAGTTATGAAACTTGAATGCTTGCAGGGGTACATGAGTTTCAGCATAAGGGTCAAAAGACACCTGTAGTACCTGAAGGACCTTGGTGAACCAACTCTATTCCTCACCTGAACAAATCAAGGCAGTGGCATTTTCTTATCTTGCAGAAATGCTGGGAGAGGATATTAGTAAAGATTATTAGGTGCTCAGAGTCTGAAGCAGCAAATGCTGTAATAACATCTTTTAAAGACTGAGGTGTGACCTGCTTCTTGCACTGTGACTGGGCCCATGCACTGGGGCCTTCTTCCTAATAAAAGGGTCATTGCTGGAGGCTGAAGTTAGCTGCATGGACTTTGACTTACACACTGATGAAGATGGAGTGGCATGGGGGTGGCTGACTGGGCTGGACTCTCTGAGGCCACAGTGATGGCATTGTATCAATTATTGTACCAGGGGAATGTGAAAAAGTCTCCTATTAAGGACTGAAAGAAGAGGAGACTCACTGTAAAGGCTGTTCTTTCCGCTTTTACCACAGTCCTGCTAGTGTCTGACACTGACAAAGGCAATTTCCCTGCCTTTATCTCTGCCATGGAAAGGTTTCCCTCTGTGGTTGGTCTTCAAATATGCATGAAAAGGCCAAATTCTGTCAGCCTTGTCTACTCACCTCCCTTCTTCCCTTTACATCTGTCAGTGCCCTGTGGCACTTGGGGTGCCTGCAGCATAACCCACCAGGCACGTGGCTCTTTGAATTGCACAATCACTAGGACAGCTTTGCCATCTGCTTTATCCTGAGTGTATTGTGCTGCCTCTAAACCCATATTTCACAGGTGGAGTTGCTTTTTGGTGTTTCTTTACACAAAATTTGCTCTTTTATTTCCACTCTTTAACTCTCTTTCTTTGATCTTGTCCCTAGACGTTTCTGTCCGTTTTCATGCTTGTCGTTACTCTTACTATGTCGGGTTCCCATCTCTTTAAGTGTCCAAAGAGGAGGCATTGTCCGACCCACTGCATTGTTCCTTCACTGAGAAATTCTTCCCTGGTTAGCTGTGCTAATCCTGGGATTAGCAATGAACTGGTGCTATTCACCACATGAGGCAGCTGCAGAGAGGCTGGTATGGACATCGTGTGGGTGTCTTTAGGAAGCTGTGTGCTGTATTTAGAGCTACAACAGAAACTGGGTTTCCTGTACACAGATGTGCACACCCCACAACTTATCTCAACCACCACCCACAGCAGATTCTTCTGCCTAGTGTGCACTGTATGGAAGAACGAGGACTATAATTTAGAAACTAAAAAACAGGAAGGGGAGAAGTCCCTTGTGACTCACTAGTATTTCACACCTCCATCACCTTCCTGAACTTCACCACAGCCGTTTCAGAACTGTTAATCTTGAAAGAAAAGGGAGGCTTTTGTTGATCAGTCTTTGTCCTTGTGACTTACATTATGTGATATGAGATCCATCACTTTGTCTTTCTGTGCCGCAGTTTCCCAGGCAGAGGAATGGAAAGAATAATCATGAGAACTCCTCTGTATTACCAGTGAGTGCTTACTCAGCCCTAATACAGTGCCAAGAGTCTCAGCACCTCTCCAGGGTTAAATAAAAACAATATTTTCACTCCTCAACCCAATAGCCTTCTCACTCAGACAGGAACACAAAAGTCAGTTTGAAAATGTCTATTTTAGTTTAGAAATGCTTGGCACCAAGCAGAAATCAAAGAAAGATAAAGCCCTTCTCAGAGGTAACTTTCTTTTTTCCCATTCCTACCATCTTCTAATCAAACCAGCATGAGATATCAAGCAATTACAACGCCATTTGCTCCCTGCTGTATGCAACAATTAGCCTAAGATATTTAATGAAAGGAATTAAATTCTACATGTTTTATAGCAAATAGCTTTAATTTTAATTACAAATCCCAAATACATCATCTTCAATAACGATCAGACCATCACATCTGCTAGGGGCTGATGAGGATTTGCCTTTTGCATGGTTTGGACTGAAAACGAAAACAGACTCTCCCCGTATAAAAACCCTAGTGAAGAGAATGGAAATTAGGGGACAGCAAGGATCAGAGCCCACAAAATCCCTGCAGAATTTCCCAGAGACTGAGGCTGTTTCCAGAATGCTCTTCATCTGCAGCTGTGAAAAGCATCCTTACACATCAGATCTGTAAAAGCTGCTTGGGGTTTGGGGATATAATTCATTGCCGAGTGTCTGTTCTATTTCCCTATTTGGACTCCATCCTCATAGTCCATTACATCTCCAACTAAAGCTCATTTTAGCAATTTGCATTATTCCAGGTACCTGTCCCTGAGCACAAGCCACCCATTGGCATGCATGCAGCAGTCCATTAAGAGAAGATGAGGGCTCAGGGCAGCTTATCTCCCAAGCCTCCCCCCTCTGCCTAGGTGGGGAAATGTCAGTAGTCAGCCAAGGAAGAGCCCAGAGCCAAATGCTATCTACCATAACTGTCTTTGAGCCCACCAACCTCTGCTCATGAGCACACAGCAGGGTTTACAAACTGTCACCAAACCCACGCTGATGATTTTGGATTCCCTGTCCTAGCAAGCAAGGAATTTTCTGATGGACCTTCCTTTGTGATCCAGTTTTGCTTTTGTTCTGATATCTCTGCAGCCAGTTTTATCACTCAGTGCATGCCTGGCAATAATTTCCAAACTATCCATGTCCCTTCTGAAGATAAAAACATACTTTCCTAAGTAACTTACTCATTTCTGAATGCTTTACCTGAAAACCATTTGGAAAAAGGGGTAAACCCTTCTTCTCCCCAAAACTGTGCTTTTTCTTTTTTGAGCACAGAAACATAATAATAAATTTAAAAAAAAAAAAAAAAGTGTATTTCTGTGGTTGAAATATAGGCTGTGTTTTGCAAAGAGTGAAATAACTTTGCAAAAATAAGCTGTGTTGGTTGCATCACTGCAAATAAGTCAACATTTTTGGTTTTACCCCCATTTGAATATAAGCATCACAGAAACATTTGGCTTTTATTGCCAGAGGAGATTCCTGAGTTCCCTCCAACTCTCCTGTTCTGTGTTTATTAAATCCCATGGAGTTATACAGTAGTGAAAAACACCCAAAGAAAATGCCTCCTGCCTGACAGCTACAAATAGACCAAGCCCCCCAAGGGCTGTCCCTGGTTTTCATGGGCATTGCTGAGCAGTCCTGTGATTCACAATAGCCCTGAAAGGCTGGGTAGTTCTGTTAGTTCCTAAAGACCCTGTAATATAATGGGCAATCACTCCATGTTCACAGCATAGTAGCTGACCTTCATTTTCATGTTATGATATCTCTTATTCCCACGGGCCTCCTAACTGCTTGCAGGAGCTACAATTTATACCTGTCAGTTATTCGCTACCACCCCCAAGAGTCCCACTGTTGCACAGGCTTGCATTTTCAATTCCATTTGTTGTTCAGAAGCAGCAGAAAATCAGAAATAAAGAACCTGAGTGGTGAATTGCTGTTTCTGCATATCCCGATATGGCCACTCACTTAATGCCACCAAATCTCCACTCTGGTTCTGCCTCTCTAGCCGTTGGACCACACACAGGTCTCAGACAGTGCTGTAGTCCCTGAGAAATGCAATGCTAATCCATCACACCTAATCTTCGTACCATACATCCACACTCCGTCCACACCGATTTGTCTCCTCCAGCAACCCAGCATAAGTAATAACTCCAGCATTTATAACAGCAGTATCATGCCGTGTACCCCATCTCATTCCATAATTCATACAGGGTGATTTATTTGCTGTGGACACACCTAGAAAATATATTCGCTGCTTCCCTCCCCTCCTGCATGCCGTGTAACATCACTGAGGGCTAAGGATGCAGTGCAGAGCTGCCCAAATTGGGGAAGGGAGCTGAGCTGGTTAATCCCCATGGCATGGCTGCAGGCAGGCTCAGCTCTTGGTCAGGAGCCATTAGCTGTTTGGTACCACACTGCAGCAAACAAGCGCTGGTGGGACTTAGCACCTTCTTCCTGCTTTCTGGGCAAATGCTGGACTCATCTGGAATTTTGTAGAGCAGTGATTTGCTGGCTGGGATGACAACTTTTCCCCCCAAAATTGTTAAAAGGTAGAATGGTGGGTTAGGAGGAGCTTCAGGAGATCCTCTGGTGAGGACCATTACTGAAAGGAGGTTCACCAGTCTCTGGAATTACTTCACAATGTGGTTGCTCTACCTGTATTTTAACATCTTCTGCCAAAGAGACTCCACAGTTTCCAGCAGCATGTTGTAGTGTTTTGCCCTCCCTCCATTTAGGACAGTTCTGATATCCAACATGCATCTTCCTTGCTGCTTACTTTTTCTGGTCATATATAGTTGCCACAGGCAACATCTAACCACCGTTATGTACATACCAAGTTTATATACATAACATGGCGCATGTATATTTCATGTAATGAGACAGTTAAGACCTATCAATTCCTCCTCTTTTCTAAGCTTTCTCTTGTACTTTCTTTTTTTCCCATCTACTAGTAGGATGAAACCTACAGGTTTCAATGCGCTGGGAGACATTACCCAATCCTCATCACATTGATATCAATAGAGGACCACAAGAGCCGTATGTCAGATTAGGAGACATAACACGGCGAATGGCCTACAGAGCCAGGTCTTGTCCTGCCTTTGCTGGTGATTCCCTGTTGAGGAAACTGCCACAACATCCACATGCAAGGCTGGCTCCACAGTCAGAGCGTTGGCTGGAATCTCTGCAGATTCAAAGCAGGGAATCCTCCATCTCCTTGATTCCCTGTCTGGGACTATCAGCTTTCACAAGGCAGGATTCCCTCCTCTGCCCTACATTTAGACACACACACACATGCAATTTTCTGGTTCTCAGTCCAACACAGAAAATATTAATTCAGAAATCCTCAACTTTTGTTGTTAAGGTGGAATTTTCCTTTTATAAATAATCTGGTTTGCAGGAGTGTCCCAGAACAGCACACGTACGACATGGGTTCTTTGTTCTGTGATTTGCTCCCCTAATCACTCTGCTTTGACCATTTATACCAGCATTATATAAGCACTGAGCAGGGAGCATTTCAAGATGTGATAGCTTTACTCATCATCACTAGAAACATCTCTCTTGTGGAGCTCGGGTGTTTAGATTTCTAAAGATATAACTGTCTCCAGCAAGATCTAGAGGTTCACTGGCTCTCGGGCCTTTAGGTTATGACAGTGATGTATGAAAAATCTATCATCTCTGATGATTTAAAGGTTTTTAACATTTATTCTGCTATTCAACACATACAGGTAGCGACCAGGTCAAAGTGGCTTTATGGATGGGTGAAGTGGGTAAAATAAAGATGCAGTAAAAAGATTCTACAGGTCTAAAAGAAAAAATTCCTAAATATTGTGTTTACAAATACTTACTAGCATGTCTTCTTACATGTGTGATCCTGACCATGTTGGAAATGAGCAGGGGTTTTATGTTATGCCTTTCGTGGTGATGTTTTAGCAAAATATGAAAAAGTTTATGGTGTATTATTTTCCCATAGGCTACTGTACTGCCTCCTGAATAACTTTTTTTGAATAAAGCAGTTAAAAAAGATGTATTTTTAAAGCACTAATTTTTTAAAACACCTATTTCCGTATCTTTTTTTGAATAAAAGAAAACAAACAAAACAAGATTTATTTGTTTAAACAGTTTGACGGGCTTCCTCTGCTCTGTGAGAAAGTTTTATTGATATGTGTTTTCCAGCCATCCTCTGTTTTGTCTGATTATACTATAAATTCTTTGAGAAGAAGATTGTCTCTCAGTGTGGGAATGCATATAGGCAGGGACTCCTTGGATGTCTGTGCACTGCTCAGCACAATAATGTAATACTCAGATAAAGGCCCCCTCTGTACTAAGCATAGCAATCATGGGGAGAAATATACTTTCACTTCATGAACTTAGTGTCAACCATTTAAAAATTGCTTACATTTGATTTGGAAGATAACCCCTGAATGTTAAAAAGGAACAGATAGATAGCTCCAAATAGTTGCCATGGACCTATTGACCTTGGTGAGGTGGTCAGTGGAAAATTGGCCATGTCTTCATTGGGGTGACTAAAAAGCCACCTGAGAGATCTGGCCACTGAGCAGCCAAGAACAGGAGAGCGCTTGGCCGCTGGGTCTGGTGAGATGCAGCCTGTGTCCTGATGGAAGTTTACCTAAATTAAAGTGCTGCAGACAACTGCTTTAACAAATGAGTGAACAGCAGCAAATAAAGTTTATTGCAGGTGTTTCTGACAATGTATTTACAGTACAGCTTTTTGTTTCCAGTATTTCATGGCAGTATAGTGGGAGGATAGAGAATATTATTACCTGATGCAGTTACACAAAAACATTTGCTCAAATATTCACACAACCAGAATAAGATCCTTGAATACAGTGTGTTTCAGCTTGTGCCATTATTTTGACCTGAATTTTGAAGTGTCTCTGGGTTTCTGTACACCTATGCAGAGAGGCTAGGCACCATTTCTCTCTCTTTCTATACAACACGTCAATGCCAACCAACTGGTACACACGTGCAAAATGGGCAGTTGCTGTAGGCATGATACCTGCATTGTCCAGGAATACTCTCTATATATCCCTTTTTTTGCAACCTTGATAAATGTGGCCTGCTTAATATGGCTAAGATGAATGAGCCAATAATTTCTGGACAAGACACCAGACAGGCAGACTGTTTTGATTTACAAGGCTATGTTAATAAATACCAGTGGCATGTTTTGTTCTTCAGGTTGTATGTATCTCTTGTTTCTGGGATATTGTCAATGCAAGGCTGTGAATTTACCTGCTGTTGCTGAGTTGTGAGTGGGGAGGTAATGTAGGGCTGTAAGGAAAACACAGTGGGAGGTCAGTTACCTGAGCCATGCTGCAGGTGTTATTTTCGTCATATGATGTAGGTGCTGTAGAACCCTGCAATTGGTACTATCAGAAAGTCACAGGGACTTCCGTGTGTCTCCAAGCTGGTTAACATTCAAATACCCAGTGTGTCAGCAGTGCAACATTTCTCTACTTCTTCTGGATGCTGTTTTTTTTCTCTTTTCTAATGGGAAGTTTATGTTGGTGTAGGAATTACTGGATTTTGGATGAATTGTGCCCATCAGAGATGAAGTTCTCCATGAATTCTTGCCCTGGTGCTAAATACCAGGTGCGGTGACTCCCCAGGGGCTTGTGACTCTTCAAAGGGTGCTGTGGGTGGCACAGCCACGAGAGCAAATGAGGACTGGTCTATATCAATATCAGAGACCTCTCAGCAGGAAAGAAACTCCGCACCTAAATTAGCTAGGTGTGTCAGGTGTCAGAGTGACACTAGCATCTATCCTCTTCTGCAAATGGGAATTTGGTTCCTGAGTCCCCAAGGAGGTTTTTTAGTAATCCAAATACTAATAGTTACCTAGCTTTTTCCCTTCAGCTGGCTTTTGGTGCTTGGAGACCTCCAGTAGAGCTCATCAGTCAATGCTACTGTAATTGCATAAAACATTAAGTAAATTAATATTGGGTCAAACAAGACATAGTGAAAATGTATGTAATGAGGAATATAACTAGATACCAATCCTGGCAAATTTTGGAGAAAGATCCCACCTAGCAGAATTTCAAAAGAAAAAAGAAATAAAATACAAGCATAATTACTTCACTGACTTGTCATTATTTTTATTCCCTGAACTTTTATGTCACATGCCAGTTATAAATCCTTAACTTTGAACTTGTGCCATAAAACTACATTTTGAAGGAGGTGGGAGGGAATAACATGAGAGAACAGGCAGTGAGTATGACTCTCCCCCTACCCTTTTCTCCCTGCTCATGGTGTCAGCAAAACTGCTACACAAGCACTGGTAGAAATTTACAGAGACAAAACTACAGGAAAAGAACTAAAATTCCTGAAAGCCAGAGTCACATTAGAGTTCCTGCAGCATCACTGCACCCGTTCATAATTCACAGAGAAAAATACAGATGGAGTTTTATTTCAGTGCTCTCTGTAGCTGCACTTTGCCTTTTTTTTAAGCTGCAGTCTTATTTCCTTTCATCTCTCCAAAATTTCTTCATGGCCTCCACCTCTGTATCATTGATGTGCAATGGGTATTAGGGCCATTTATTGGCAACATCAACCTTTCACTTCTTCAGTAAAACTGACTGGAAACAGGAGACTATGAATCTTGTTTTGGTCATAAAAAGCTGAAGTTAAAGAGGGTGCTGAGCAATAAAGGAGGCTCTGGCAGCCTGGCATTTGCAGCTTCCTGCTCACCTTACTTCTCTCCAGTGGCTGGAAGAAAAGGGTATTGTTTACAGTGCTGTCTTTGACATGGTAAGTGTGGATTTATCTTCAAAAAAAGTGAATAGTTCATCTGAATGGCTTCTCCTAGCATGGGATTACGCACCTCTACCACTCTACCTATGAATGGCAGCTTGTGCCAGATATTTACCTTGCCTTTGGCTTTATCTGATGCTCAGAGGAAGAGTATGATGACATCCCAGTCCCTCTTTTTGGACCTGATGTATGGACCATTTCTGTCTTTGCCTTTATAAAGGAATTGCACGTAGGTTGTGTTTGTAGAGCTTAAGGCTGGAAGGGAATGTCAAAACCTGTCATATTATCCCCTGCCTCACCCCAGCTTATTTTTCACCAGATATTATACAGACTCAGGGATTTACCCATGGCTCTTCAGCACTGAATCATTGCAATAATATTTTGTCTACCTATGGCACTGACCTCTGGGTTTGCTTCAGGCGGATTCCTGCACATTGAACACTGATGGTGTGGGTTGCTTTGGTACTGTGACAACATCTTCCTTGTCTCCATGAAATTATATATGTTTTAAGAATTGTTGAGCCTATAAGCCTGCTGCTACCACTCCAGAGACCGTCAAAACAGGTGAGATATCCCTTGGTGCTACTGATGTTGTCCCACTTCCTTGTTACTTTGCCACAATCACTGCTTTCCCTTGTCTGAACGGAAATTACCAGATGGGCGTCGTGGCCTGGCATTTTCTGGCTCTCTGGCTTTCATGGCTCAGCAAATCAAAGTAGTCACTCAGGTCAGACAGCAAGGAAATTCTTTCAGGAATTGCTATTTGTTAATGGAAGTAATTGGAGCAAGTGCCAAAGCAACCTACCTGACACCTGAAGTGGCAGAGGAGATGTCCTGGACAAGAACATTGACTGAGAGAGGCAGAGCCATCCTCCCCCAGCACCTCACTGCAGGCACAGGGGTACAGAGAAAGCAGAACATATTTACTGTCATGCTGGGCTCTAATCACCCTGATATGGAAAAGGTGATGTTTCCATTACAGCAGTTCTTTAATTTATTTATCTTCACTGGATAGTTCTCTAATTTATTTAATTTTGGTCTGAAACAAAGCAATCAGAAGATTCTTGCTAGAATTATCTCCAAATAGCTAGACTTAACTCTTTAGTGTACTAAACTTAGCTCCCAATACTGGCAATGTGGAATTCAAGCCTTGTGGCTGGATTTGCAGATTGTTTATTCTCTGATTTATTTATTTATTTGTTTGTTTTTTGTTTGTTGATTAATTTATTTCCCTGAATTCCCATTTTCAGTCTAATGACTGTAGGTATCCACCATTATTTTAAAGTAATATGATAATTCTCAACCTTTACTACTGAATCAAATATATGATACACACCACGATTTTTTTCTTTCGCATCCTACAAAATAATCCATAGTTTAAATCCAAACAAAATCTCTGTCACCACTCAGTCAAACACTTCATCACAGGCTCAGCTGTAACCCAGTTTCAGCCGAACCCCCCTGAAATGGGATATATTTGGAATCCTGTTCTGCTCTCAGCCATCACAACAGAGATGGACCCAATTCTGGCAAAGGTACCTGTTCTTAAGGTAATAGACAAGCCCTAAACTCCCACCAAATGCAATTCAATTCCATTTAAGGGTTAAAATTCTCTGTGGTCTTCAGGAGTCAGAAGTGTTAAGAGCATGTATGGGATCAATGCTGGCATATTTGCACTTTTGCAGACAGGAGTGACAGTAGCTCAGTGACAGTGAAGGACAGTGAATAAGACTGGGATAGTGGAACCACTAATGCCATGGCAGGAGCAGTCTGGCAAAGGGGCCTGTTTACTTCAGTTTGTCAAGCTCAATTTGTCAAGGCAATTGCTTGTCCCAGCCCTAAAACCGAGTAAAGCAGTCAAGACTGTGATACCCATGTCCCTCCATGAAAATATGACAGTGGCCAAAAGTCTCTCCCTCCCTCTCTCTTTCTCCCTCTTCTCTCCCCCTCTGCCCTCTCTTCTCCTCTACTTACTTGGGTATGTAATGAAATCAGTGTATCTTAAGCTCCGGTGCCTGAGCCCTCATCAGGGTGAGAAAAGAGATGGAGGGAGGGAGATGGAGTGCTGCAGATAGAGGACTTTGGTCCCATCCCAGGCAGGGTATGGAGAATCCAGGGTCCATGCAGACAGTCAGTGTTTACATAAACACTTATGTAAGTGTTTATGTAACTTATCCCAGATTCCCCTCTGACCTCTGATGCCAAAACAAAAGGGCAGAAGATTCTTACAACACGGTCTCAGGAGCGAGCACTCAGGGCTGAGGCACTTCTTAGTGGAGAAACAGAGTGAAGAGGCTATTCATCCACGAGTTTATCCACTCAGTCTGTAGCCCTGTAAACTTTTAGCATCCACAACATATTGCAAAGACCAGTTGCTCAGGTTAAATGCCCACTGGCAATGAAGTACTTCTTTTGTTTTTCTTTCAAAGCTGTCAATTGCACTACTCCTCCCCAACTCCCCAGCTGGAAGAAGCAGAGAGCAGTCGCTCCATATTTGCCCTATGCATGCCATTCCTCACTTTAGAATCTCTAATTATATCCTACCTAGACAAAATATTTCCACACTGAAACATCCTAGCCTGTGTAACCATTCCTTCTGTTGGAGCAACTACACATCTGGGTATCTGTGCTGCCTTTTTCCAGCCCTTCTTGCTCATCTTATTGATGAGCAGAGCCAGGCTGCTCACAGTACTCAGCATGTAGCTGTATAATGTTTCATTCTGTTTTCTTCCTAATAATTTCGAACTGGTAATTTGCTTATTTGACTCTGATGATTTGACCCTAGCATTTGCAGAGAGCTTATCCATTAGGGGAAGGGGCGCAATGAAGCACCTTGGCATCGCTGTCAGGCATAGGAACACTGGCACTGACAGGGGCAGGCAGGAAATTATTCTGTTATTAGGGGAGCTAAACTGATTTTCAGTCAGAATGTAGCTAGCAAAGAAGTCATCAGGCAGGGTAGCAGACTGACCAGGGCTTGACTGGAATATGGGATCAAGCTGCAAGAAGAAATTGGTAGAGAGTTGCAAACCTATCAGAAGAAAGGAAAGAATCCTTCAAAGCCAAGAACAAAGCAGTGTCTGTCAGGAGCACAGCGATGAGCTAATTGAAGCGTCTCTCTTCGTTCTTCTCTTTGGCTACAGGAGCACCTGCTATCACTTAAAGGCAGCTCTTACTGTCACTTTCGCCTTTAGTGCACGTGCACTTGTTCATCCTTTGAGCTTTAATCTTTTGCTATTGATTTCCACCCTGTTAGCTGAAATACGGTCCTGCTCTTTCAGAAAGGCAATCGCCCAGACCACGCTATTGCAAATAATATGTACTTTGGAAAACAATGATTGAATTCCCATATTATCCGCTGAAGCAAAAAAACTGTATCCTGCCGAAGAGAAAATGGTCTGCAGAGATAAGAACATAGAAATTCATCAAACTGGCTTCAGGGGTTTTGTGTGTGTTGTTTCCCTTTTTTTTTTTTTTTTTAATTTGCACCACCCCAGAGAGATGCTGAGATTAAAATGTATTATCCTTAGATATGGGGCTAGCCAACCCAGTGAGTCCTGTTACTCAGAATTCAAACTATAATTCACCCTCTGGAAATTGCAGATCCACCCTGAGATAAATTTCAGCTAGAGTGCAGAAGAGCCAGCTACAGTTTTACATGCATATTTAGTTTCTATCTATGTATATACAAATCTTCTGATAAACTGCCATAAATCTGCTCCCATATGTTTCAATGATCCCAAGGAGAACTGTATGAACATAAGGGGTTTTATTCTTCCCTCAAAATGCCACATGAAAAATAAAATGTATCCATGCCTTATCTGGGTGATCTGTAGAACTTTTAAGGCCATTGATTCATTTTATTATTTTTATTTCAGTAAAATGTGGCACATTTGATAGCAGAAGCTATGGTTAAATATGAGTGCCTCAGATTAGATATCTAAATCCACAGCTAAAGGTATTTCAGTAAAGTTAGGCCCAGCTTTTCATGTGAGTGCTCCCTTTTTTAGGTATGTCTGTACTATCAGAGTAGAGTTCTCCAGATTTTCATGTGACACTCATGGTGCTCCACTGCTCTGCACACTAACCGGTTTCCATGGTAAGGCTACTCCAGTGTAACCTTGGATGTTCCTGTTGAAGATAGCAGAAAATCAGCTGGAATGAGCAGGTCAAGCTCCAGTGAGGAAGAAGAGTCATCCAAAGAGGTGCATACCTAATACAGCATTAGTAGCAGTAGAAGTGAATTAAGTGAACTCAGCCTCTTCCACAAGCCCCTTGTTCACCAAACAGTTTCTGCAATTACACAGCGTACTCTGAAGGCACTTTCACCAGGAAATCAGAGTCTGGGTGGGCATTTCATTGTGGTCAGGGAACAGCAAATCGTCACTGCATCCTGCTCTTCTGAATTTCATTTGAAGAATTGAGACGAAAGAAGGATGTCCAGCCCAGGCGCTGGTGGCATCTCTCTCTTATGTGTCCTCTCTGAGACATTTTTCTGCAGTTGCAGGTCACCACACTCTTTGGCTATTTGATCTTGCTTGTCTTTATCACAAACAATTCCTGGTTTGATGATAGTATTTCCTTCTTCCTCATGCCATTTCCTGGCTTGCTTTTTGTAATTTTGTAGTAGTAATGGCTCTTAAACCTTTCCACAGGGGTAGTACATCCATTACAACAGCAATTTCACTTTAGTAGCAATTAACTTATAACAAAAAGAGAGATTAAATTGGAGGTGATGTTACAATAAAAATCATATTATTATAAAAACGAAATAACATTAAATCCAGTATTATAACAGAAATATTTTAATAAAGACACTAAATAAATGCAAGAAAAGAAAACGAGGGATGAAACAGAGACAATAAGTTTTTTACTGCCACAGTGATTTTGCTTTGTTTTAATGTATTGGTGGAATATTTCATTGCAACAGCTCCACAATTTTATCATAAATGTAAGCCATAAAGCATGTTTCTTGCAGGAAAGGTAATTATTTAATTTCCTTCCCAACAGTGGGAAAGGGCATGTGCACTACATGGAAACAGCAGAGTGAATTACAGAGTGGATGGAAATCCTTTACTGCTTTGCAGGAGGATGTATTATTTCCTGCATTTTCTTTGCCGGAGGAGCCAGAGAGGGAGTGGGGAGAACTGGTTCACAAGGACCTGGCTGGGAGTGTGAGTGGCATGAAGGGAAATGATGGCAGCACTGCCAGGAGTCCTCACAGTGCACAATATACAGCATATATTAAAAAAAACTAAACTGAGTTAAGAGATCCCTTTTGGAGAGAAGCAAATGATTGGTAAAATGTCTGCTTGGTTCCACAAAGACAGAGCAATAAAATGTGGTATTGCATTCAACATCTGCATCTTCAGCTTTTCCTTTGGGAATGAAGGTCCTCTCCCCTTGGCACAGAAAAACGTGGAGAAAACTCTCCGGTTTGAGAATGAAGATGTATAAGGGAGGTGGGGGCTCAAAGGGAGAGAGGAGTTTTTTAATTGTTTTCAAAATCATCCCAACATTTTATTTTGCAGTTTTATAAATGCAATTGAGACAGAGAATTCAAGTGCCAGGATTTCTACCTCAGTTTTGGGTCCAAGTTCCTGGGAATCCCAGCTAAGTTGGGGCTCTGGGAGTCTGAGCTTGAAGGAAGCTTTTCTGGTTCCCTGGCTGCCTCTACAGTGCTGGGAGCCTGAACTTCTACATTCCTAGCTGGACTCTTATTTCCCTTCTCAACTTCTTTACCCTGTTTCACACAACCTCCAGGGATTTCATTACCTCACTGTTAAGCTGGGGTGAGTAAAAACTTTAGGACATGTAAGACCATACAAGTCATCTGTTCATGTATAGTGTTTTTCAGCTCTTAGTAATGACTTTTCTTTACTTATTTAATAAACAATGGAAATATAAGCAATCATCAATGAATTTAACTGTGGGAATGGCAGTCCTTGTGATAAGCTTTATTTTTAATGAACTTCATTCCACCTCAGCCTCTCAATTATTTTCTTCAGAATATTTTATAGGAAATACTAGTCCTTTAAAAACCTGTAAAGCCTAAGAAGCCATTGAAATCTGTAATGGAAATGCAAATGGAGAGCCCCTGGCACATCAATTCAATTTTGCTCTTAGTAAGAAACGGAAATGGAATGTGACATGGAAAAGTCCTCATGCCCTACATAAAGGCAGGGCTTTTAAAGTGGTCTGGTGCAGAACAGAATTCCTGTTTGCTGTAATCACACTTTTAAATCACTCCATTATCAAGTAATAATGTGATACAATTAATAGGTTGCTCTTTGGTTACAGAAGCCATTTTCTTCAAGGTACATATCTCCCTTAAGACCATAAAACAAGCATTTCCAAGCTCCTGTCTGCAGTGTCCGGCTTCATTGTATTCACAACTGCTCCAAACACTGCAGGGTAAGTGTCAGCTTTGTGTCTCATTGCCCTGGTTTTACCCTGGTAATAGGATACCTGGGCCAGAGATAACTTCACTATGCTTGGATTCATTATCAATGCCCGACTCTCATGTTCATGTTTCAGTGTTTAATCCAAAGATCATGGAAGTTAATGGAAAGAATCACCTTGACTTCCGTCCATAATTAGGGTGGAGAAGAGCAGGGAGGACTGACTTTTTAGGAACTGAATGATTCATGTAATCAATAACTAGATAGAGCTACCATAGTCAAACAAGGTATTCTCCTGAGAGTTTTAGAGACAACTTAACTACCTACTCAAAACTTCCCTGGATAGAAAGTTTTGAACCAGACACAGCTTTTTATATGTTTTATTTTTTCAAGAACCATTCTATCCAATTTTATTCGACCTAACCTGACTTAAACTGATCTATTTTTCCATCCAAAGCACAAACACAAAGCTAGACAGTGATATAGATTTTCTGATGCTTCCAATCAGAGCATAGATTTTTCACTTCCAATAAAATAAGAAAACAATCATTTAACAAACAAAGAATATTTTTTATTGCAAAAGTGCCTTCTGCTGGGTAGATGTAAGAATCAGGAGGTTGTGAGGGTGAGAGTCCTGGCAGTAAGGACCGTGTGTAGTAGAACAGGATTAGTGCGGCATTTGAATGGCCATCCCGTTGGCATGGGATCAACGCAGCAAAGTCCTTCCAGTTTCTGTCCCCTGCCCCTAATTCTGCACAGGTCAGATGTGATGCTCTTCCCCCACAAGCCCTGATGGCCCCTCTGCCTGAGGTGCAAAGCGTCTTCTCTCAGTTCTCCATCAAAAAACACCTTGAGTGGCAGGGTTATACTGTGATGCGCTTCGTATATGTTTATGTCTGGAAAAGAATAAAATCTCTGTAAAGTGCTACTTAAGACGCTGAGAGCTGGCTGGCATGTGTGACCTTCATGCACAAAATGCTATCTTCACTTTTCCATTTTCCTCTCTTAGTAGAGAATAACTACATTAGTGGTAGATTTCAATCCAAGAGCAACATGCTCCACTGACATGAACAGAGATATTCTGGTGATTTCAGTGGTTTTTGGATCACATTTGGGACTCCTAATTCTGCACGATGGTGAGTACCCTCCACTGTGATTAACTTGCGTTACATTTCCTGTGAGGAGTCTGGTAACGTCCACAGCTTCTGGAACACCGAACATCAGAAAGGGTTGCAGGGTGTTGCAGAGGAAGGTGTGACTGCAGGACTGGCAGCCACATGCCTGACTGACCCACGAAAACAAGCTGGCATGGATTTTTAGATTTCTGTACATACTGCCGGTGTGTATTCAGTTGATCAGCATAAACTGAAATCTTGGCTGTTATCCAGAATCCAGTGAGATGAGGCAAAGCTAACATGGCTGCTTTTTTCCATGTGTGATCATGCCTTTTCTCACAGCACAGGCATGTTTTAACTCTGTCCTTTGTTTCTTTCCCAGACAACACAGAAACAATCTTTATATACTGGTCCTGCCTCGTACTGATTTG
The DNA here is from genome assembly GCF_004027225.2 of Strigops habroptila. Lineage (NCBI taxonomy): Eukaryota > Metazoa > Chordata > Aves > Psittaciformes > Psittacidae > Strigops > Strigops habroptila. Next base: position 20,986,994 of record NC_046358.1, on the reverse strand, counting down.
TTAATTATAAGGTTTAGCTGGTATATCAAGTTTATTTGTATAGATTGCATAAAAGGGTTATGCAGCAGGAGAAAGAAGGAACTGAAAATGCCACTGTTTCAATTCTGCTATGTGAGCAGTATTTTTACCTGTTAAATTACTATCTTTTATGAACTGTGCTGCATATGTTTGTCCCCTCTTAGTACCCATTCAACAAACAAAATATGTTGCTGTGAGTTAAATGCAATGTCAGATCATGCTGTCTCTCAAGAGAAATGTGTAAATGGGTGGTTATTTCACTGGAAAAAAAAATTATTCACATTCTCAGGCCATTAGGGAAATACCAGCAAAAGTTATATGGCATAAAAAATATAGGAGCTGGGTTTGCAAGCCAGTGTTCAATCACTGTAGCCTTGAACAGCAGGTTAAAGTCAGAGAAGGCAGTAAATTGAGCCATGGCTCTTTAAGTAGTAGAGCCGGAAGCATGGATCTTGTGCCAAGAAATAATTTAAAGGTGAGGAAATTAATTTCCAAAACTTATTCAAAGATAAATATGAAAAAAATGACTACATGTAGAGATTCCAATCCTCATACATTGACAGCTATGGATGCGGCTCTGAACAGGCTCTGGGATCTGTGGATGTGAGAGAGGACCCATGCACTGTGCTGAGTAAAAATGCTTGCCATCATTCAGTGCAGCATCCTGGCATGGCTCTGACTTCACACATCTTCGTGATCCTGGGTAGACAGACCATGAGAGAGAGATTTTTGGAAAGGGCAAATCACTTCCATTCCCCAAACAACCCTTAGCTGAAGTATGCGTGAATAAGCAACTTGAAGGCTTCTTTCTCTGTGAATAAACCCTCTAAACTGATCAAAAGAAGATCACATGCAAAAGAAGAGTAAAGCAGGATTTAGCCCATCAGAATAGCTGGTCCACCCATATTCTTGAGTGTACTGTTCTTCTCTAGAAATAAAACTTTAAGTTAGCTCTTCCTCTATGTTTTGGGGGAAGGGCTTGCACCTTCTTGTCCTAGACAGGGAGGTAATTTTCAACAACTTTTGTTTCAAATAGAAAATACTGCTGAGTCTTATTAATAAAGAGCACTAATCCTGGCTGATCTTAAGCTTCAGAACAGAAGTCCACCCTTGGTCCAATTCATATCTCACTTCTGCAAGCTTGAAATGCAGATGATGTATAGCTTGGGGATCAATATAGAAGAGAAATAAAAGTGTATTTGCTCATAAAGAGAAGACCTAAAAATGAAAAACACAGAAGAAAGGGACCTGGAGGCCTGCTTCACTGTCACTGGGTTATGTATTTACCCCACAGAACCTCAGAATGGCTCAGGTTGGCAGACACCTCTGAACACAATGCTGTCCAACCCCCCTGCTCAAAGCACAGTCAGTGAGAGCAGGTTGCTCATAGCCATCTACAGTCAGATTTTTAGTATCTCCAAGGATGGAGACTCTGCAACGTCTCTGTTCCAATGTTTGACTACCTTCTGTTCCAGTGTTTGAAAATAACCTCCTGAATCATCACATCTGGTTCCTACATCATGTAATATCCTTCATCAACTGCTAGAAACCCAGTTTGGCTTCATACAGATCTATTTTCATTACCAAGCTGCTCTACTACTTCTGATGGCAAGAAATCTTTTTGGTATTTCCAAGTTGAGCATATTCTTAGCCCATTTGCTCTTGTGCCAGCACTGCTGCTTAGTTTACATAGCTCATCCTGCTCTCTGGCGCGTAACTCTATTGTGCTACAGAGAGCTGCCATGTCCCTCCTCCCTGCCCTTATGTCGGACATCCCTTGCTGCCTCTAGGCCCAGGAGACTGCTGGCCTTAGAGCAGTTTAGAGTGACCTCGAGGTTATACATTCTGGCACACAGCCTTGTACCTGGGGGCCCTTGATGACAGCAACACAAAATTGCCTCATCAGGATCAGACTTGTCTCTCCTCACACTCCCTCCTGCCTCCCAGATGAAGATCATAATTCATGCAATAGTTGACCGCAAAGGCTAAGCCCTTTGTAGGTAATTAAATCAATATTTTTGCAAGTTTGCTTTGGTTCAAGTGGGTGTTTCAAAATTTTCTTTCTTTTAATGAAATATTTCCCTGCTGCTCCCAGCAACCACAGCTGTGATGGAACCACTTCGCTGTAAGCCTGAATATCAGTGCTACCTATGAGTGAAGGTTTTTCAGAAAAGAAAAATCCACTCATCTATCTAAACCTCATCAAAAGAAGCAATCTCAGCCCCAGCTTCATAAGCACACACAGAGAAAAAGTAATTATTTCTCTGACCATACTTAGAAAATCCTGCAAACCTGCATCTGGAATGCAGTGCGAAGTCTGACCACAGAAACAAAGACGGGGCAGCAATAACCGCCAAACACCGGCAAGGGGAGATGAGGCTACTCCAAAGCACTTCATACTGCTTTTCAACCGCTGACAAGGTCAGGTTTTGTTTGCTTGCTTTTCTCTACAAAAACCAAAACCTATGGTTTGCACAAAGACTACCTCCTGCACAGGCATTTTACAGCAGTTTAATTGTAGCTAATTATCAATGTGACTAAGTTTTGTCTCCCATATTTCTGGGATCCTGATCCTGTCTCTGAGTGGAAAGCAAGCTTGCCCGGTCTCGTGTTTGGAGAGTAACACAAAAACAGTGCCTCCCCATACACCCCCACCACCCCTACAGCATCTGCAGAAGAGAGGTGCTGTTCCTCCTGCATGCTGGGAACACTCCTATTACCCACAGTGGGACAGGGTCCCCTATATCCGCAATTCTCTGCAAATGATATGGGGTCTTAGAGCATGTTTACAGCCATGCACAACAGTGCAGGGGTGTGCCACCAAAACACTGTCGCTCCATGGGGAGCAGCCCCACTGGACACCCCCAGGGACAGAGCATAGACAGCCCCAGCTCCTGGCTCCGCACCTCCACAGCCTAGCCAGGAGTGCAGAAGTGGTATGGCTGGTCCACAACCCTGTCCCTCACCAGTGCAAAGCTCAGTCCCTCATATGCCTGAGCATATGCAGGAGACAAGCACAACAAGGCAGAAAAATACCCAATGAAACCTTTGTAACATGTCATGGGCTTCGTTAGGTCAAGCAACACCAAAGCAGTGACTAGGTTGTGGGTCAGCCTCTGTCCCATTGCTGCACACTGCTGGGTTAACCAGATGTAAGAAGACATCACCTGCTAGTGATGCATCTTCTCTTTATCTCTGACTGACACTAAGGCACATAAGCTAAAACTTCTTACAGATTCAGCCTAGTCACAATTCACACTGCTCTGTGTCATCCAACTCTGATACCACAAAACAACTATAGATAAGCTCAGGGCCATCTACAGTAAGGTTTTTAATATGCCCAAGGATGGATACTCTGCAACCTCTCTGTTCCAATGATTGTGACCCCTCCATAGAGTTTGTTCTGCAATAGTTGATTAAGACCTTCAGTATTTTCACCCTCACTGATCACTTCTGAGATCTTGCAGGCACAGCGAGGCCTAAATGACTTGAGGACAGCCACACAGGAGACTGGAAGTAGCAAGAGGTCTTGAATAGAGAACCTTGACCTTTATGTGCTAATCAAAGGATCCAGCGTTGGCTCAGTCCCTCATATTGGAATTGCACTGCAAAAATATCTGATTACCTGACAGCTGCCACAATCTTTGTTATTAGATAGGCGCTGTTTGTGTACATAATTGCAAGACAAAAAAAGCAATCAGTCAATGTTATATCTTTGTTCTCTTCCTCACCCTGATATCACTTCATCTCTCAGTGCTTTCATGGCTTTCATAACAATAGCATGTGAGCATCTCATAAGCTTTAATGTACATGTCTTACAACAGTCCAGTGAGGTGTGATAATATTATTATCCCCGTTAGAAGACTAAGCACCAAGCAATGAAGTTTCATATTCACCAAAACTGTTTAAAGCCTTACCCCTGATAGCTGACTCCCAGGGATAACAAATAAAACACCAGGAAAGTGGCATCAGTGGTACTTACTTTCTCAAGCAGAAGTTAGGTGCCTGAATATGCTTGTGGATGGACATGACTTCTCCAGGCCTCAGCATGAGGTCTCTGTGAGAGCCAACATTCGCCCAATGCCACATTCCAGGTCAATGTCTTATATACCAGATTATCCTTGGAAAGCAGGGTTAGTAAAATGCTCCAGCGTGAAGGGAAGGAGAGTGGATATGGGACTTGCTATAGTTTGGGTGACACTCAGGGCTGGAGCAGCATGAATTTTGTCAGTGATTTTAGTTGAAGACTGTCAATTTCTTTTTGCCTAGATGGCATTCCCACTTGTGCGAAATCTTGAGGTAACAGAGGCAATTTCTGTATCGTCAGCAATTGTCACCATTATTTTAAAAAAGCTCTTCCCATTCTCCTGGGAGCCATACAGTGTCATGCTGCGCTTGCAATGTTGTCACCTTGCTGCCTCACTCTGAGACCATCTGGTTTCAGATGTGAAGCAATTATCCAGGGCATCAAGGGACTGGGGCGGGAGGCAGGGAGCAGGTTCAGCAAGCCAGACCTGAAACAGGAGTACAGCTCCTCATTCCTGTAAATGAAAGGCAGCAGACTACCCATCTAATGGGACACCAGAGATGCCTTAACACCCAGCTAAGCACTGTTGTCATGGTTTGCATAAAGTGGCATGGTCAGTAGCCCAGTGTCTGGCTCAATTATCTGTATGGCATCCATTGTAGTAGTAACTGAGAAGCCTTATGATATTTCATGTATTTTTCCATATAGCAGCCAGGTAAAGAGGTTTTATTATACCCTCTTTTTATAGAAAGGAGTACTGAGGACAAAGTATGTCCCCAGCAATAGATTCAATACACATATTTTTTTAATCAGACACTTATAATAAGGCGTAGCATGTTTTACTTATTGAAAACCTACCCTGTTCTCCAGGTGGAAAATACATTAAGATTTATGCTTGGATGTAATGCCAGTAATGTGAGAAGCATGGAAATACCTTAGTTGGATAGATGTTGGAAAAGTCTCCTTTCCAGCTATGCAATTTCCAGGAATGCTATTAGTAAAGCCCATACTAAGGCCATGCAAACCAGATTACTGACTCAACCCTAATCAACCTCTGGTTGAATGGAGACAGTAGCTTGCCCAGGACAGAAGTAAATTTTTCAATAAACTGGATAATTGTTCCAAAAACATCCAAAATACCCAGATACCTACTGCATCTCAGCAGATCCAGACAACCTCCCATCCATTCTCAGTTGGGGATAAAAAGTCCAAAAGCGTTACATCAGGTATTTTGAATTCTCCTTCCTGAATGAAGGCAGATTCTTAGTTATTAAATATTTACTAGATACCTAGTCCAAATCACACATCTGGCCCAAACATTTCCCTTGAAGTTAACCTTGAATATTATAGAATATTATAGAAATGCTTAGGTCCCTTTGATTGAGCTATATTGTTTAAGGTGATAAAATGTGAGCAAAAGATGTAATTAATGGGCTGGTTGGTTACATGAATATTCCTCCCTGAAGTATTATGGTGACATTTCTTCTCTTAATGCCTGAGTGATTTTGTTGAAGTAGTTGACTATTGTCTTACGCGTTAATTTGAGGCTTGAGGGGTAAAAGAAATGTTAAAAAATGAAATCAATTTCCCATTCAGGCCCCAAAAGCTTTCTGCAGCAATCTTACCAACTCTCTGAGGACTATACAATATGCTGAGAAAAAAACATTTTGTGGGAGTCTCTGGTTTAAATACAGGCAGCACTCCACTGAGTTTTTAAAAGATCTTATGAAGAACAAAACAGATTATAAATAGGGACAGAAAAGTTCTGGATGAATATTCCAGGACTATCGCTAATCAATTCCACACACATAAGATATAAGCAGCACACCAAGCTGGTGTGTGTATATAATATAACCCTAATTAACTGTATGTGTGAATTTTAGATTCCTGAAAAATTATGTGTTGTTAATTTAATAAATCTTCATGAATGTTGCAGGTAGCAGCAACCGCCACAGGAACCATTACAAATTGACCCTTTTCAAATCCTCATAATCCTACACCGGAGACACATACCTAATTGGGCTCATTAAAAATAAACATTGATTGACAGGACCACTGCGATCCTTAAAAGGGCCATGCACTTGAAAAGTAGCCGGTTGTTTGTTGCTTTGGCTGTGGTCCACAAAGCCAGCAGGAAAAGCTGACAGCAAGTAGTACATAAGGTAGCCAGGAAGTGTGTGGAGTACATTTGCATGTAAAAGGCCTTAAACATGGAACTTTTCCACCTCCAGGCCACATTCACTTCCATATGGATGGTGGGGAATGTACACTGAAAATAAAGACAGAGCTAAGGAAATTAAAGAGCTTTGGACAGTGACTTTTTGTTAAGACTGGAGCTGTTTCTCCACTGTTCTATGCTTTGTAAGTCATTAGCAACTGTGCAAAATGAGCATAGGGAAACATGGGTAGATCAATGATGTATTACATAGGCATCAGTAATTACATAGCAATGGGATTTGGGCCTTGGGACTTTACAATTATTTGGTTTAGACATCATTTGGGAAATCATGTTTTGGTCAAACACTACACAGTTTGCCTGATGTGAGCCAGTGCTATGGAGGTAATCAAATAATACGGCACTTTCTGAGCTTAAAAAAAAGTAAAAATCTATCAATCTCTAAATCTCCATTTTGACTCCAAGCCAAAAGAATTTTTATTGGCTTATTCCATAGCTTGAACATCATCTGGCTAGAACACTCATGTCATTGTGAATTCTCAAACATTATCCTGGACATCTAATTCAATGCACACTTTTCAGTGTGTAGTTTGCCTGCTTTAAAGACAGTGTCCATTGTTTTTTTCCATAGAAAGTGTAAACTTGTTTAATCTTTCTGTATTCCAGAACTACACAGACATGTGTGCACTTTAATGATATCTAAAAGCCCTACTGCACATCAGGGGAGTTCTGGTAACAGCCTACATAAGTGTTCCTAATGTGTAAAAAATGGACAATAGTGTGACTTAGTGAAGATCTCTCAGAACAATATCAGATTAGTTGAATTATCTCCCAGTTGCCATGATCATGTGTGAGAGCATACATGAACAGTTATGGTGCACCTGCAGTCACTTGCTCAACTGCCAGTTTTGCATAGCTTGTCTGAGCCCTTTGCTTCATCTATTACCTTTAGTTCTCCTGCTGCAAAAATCTCTTGGGTGACTAGGAGTCACAGGAGGTTGTCAAAGTTTGTCCTCCTAACTGCTTCCTCTGGTTTCTCACGGATGCATGAAGCCCAGATGCAGAGACATTCCCACGTGGGGATACAGCAGCTCTGCCTCCTCCAGGACAGAGGGCGAACACTTCTGAACAGGCTACGGTGGAATCCTGGGAGGAACTTTATGTTTTATTGCAGCTTGACAGTGGTAAAGAAGTGGAAGTGTCAGAAATGATTAGTGTGTCACTGATTAAAATGATTGTGGCATTATGGGACTGAGGCTTCCAAAACCAAACTAACAAGAAAGTGTCTCTGAAGGCATTCCTAGGGCATCACTTTGACAGATGTGCAGCTCCTCATTAACCGTAAGTAACAGGGAAGTGCAGGCTCCTCTGCAGCAACCTCCCTGGCCTGGGACCAGGAGCAGATTTGGGATGGACTGAGCAGACACTGTACTCAAAACCAGCTGTCTTGGTCAGATCAGAGATGTTTCTGGCAGTCTGCCACTGCACCACTGCAAGCAGAAGGTGTGGGGCTGAACATGCAAATAACACATCTTTTGCAGTGTTAGACCTTAGCAGGAACCAGGCAGAGTGGATAACAGTGACCCTGTGGCCTTCAGCATGAGAATACAGACTATCTTACTGCCACAGGGTTTGCACGCTCACTGGAAAATATCTGGACACTCACAGCTTGCAAGCTCAGACAGTCTTGCCAGGAGCTAACAGACACTCACCACAGGCACCTGTTAGAGGCCAGTATTCCTTGGCTCCCTTTGCTGACAATGGAGAAGAAATTTTTTTTGCAGACAGTTCAATTCACCCTCTGAATTCAACCCTTTCCTCCCATGCTTGCATGGGGAGCACCAGGAGAAGAAATTTCCACCTGGAGCATGTAGAAATGCTCCTCCATTCCTGCTTTCTCCCAGGGATCACTGCTCTCCCAGGGATCCTGTTCCCAACCATCATCCACTTTGACCCAGACTTACCCCTTTTTACCGCTTAGTCTAAGAGCTTTGGGACTGTGAGCTGTGTTTGACAGGGGCACCTCTGTATTTCTGCTGTCCATCCTTATGCTGTTTTCCATACCTTCTTCCTTCTTGGGTAACAGCTGGTTTTTTTGTTCCTTATGCCCATGTTCAATGGAGCGTGCCTTAGCTGGCTGCTCCACCAGATGATAATCCTCCCCACTGGCCATCAGAGGTCTTATTCAAGTCCACATTTTAGCTGTATGTTTAAAAGTCAGTTTTTCTCCTAGTCTTTTTGAGATCATATTTATTCCTGTCTGGATTAGAAACAGAAATTTTGCATGAGCTACTTTAAGAACATGTTAGTGTTATCCCCTAACAGACAGTGCCTTCTTTAACTACGAAAAAAGGAAAACTAGCTTTTCTGTTAACTTTTTCAGTTGTGCCATTATTCTGCTTTATGATCACACTCAATATTCGGATCAGTTGGTCTGAATTAGCACCTTTCATTGTATTTAACAGAGCTACTTTCATTTGTAGCTGAGGCCAGATGAGGATCTACAGATTTGCTTCTCAAAAGTCCACCTCCTACTTTAAGCATACAAACTACCCTCCGTTTTCCATACAGCTCTTTGTTAGAAAAAAGGCCACCATATAAACACAGCTCCTCATTACAGTCTGTGTGGTAGAACAGATGGTATTTGCAAAGTTAAGGGGACAATACAAGCACCAAGTGTTTAGGACAAGACACAATCAAAACCTGAGAAATGCATACAGTTTAGCTCCAAATTTAGTGGTGAGAAGAATCTGTTGCATATCAGAGATGAAAAGAAATCACAAAAATAGTGAAACAAATTACATAGTACTGGACTTTTAAATATTATTACCCTACCAGAAGCCCAAAATAAATAATATTAAGAGTTGACTATATGTGTCTTTCTGTAAATGAAAAGCATATGGTTTAAAGGAAACCATAATCACTTACAGTTATTAAGTTTATGTAAATAAAGTAAACAGATCCAGTGGAGTCTTAAGAGCAAATTTCTCTAAGAATAAAGCAGGCCACAATTGGTTCAGTAATTCCCAAGGAGCTGGTTGGGGCTGATTGCGCTATTTAAGCGATGTGTCTCGTAGGTTACTAATGTGAGCAACAGTCTGCCTTCTGCATTTTAAATTACCAGCCACTGCCAGCCCATTGTTTTATGTGATTCTCTGTATGAATAGATATATTTATTCCTAAATAGCTGGCTGTTCAGTGATTCTCCCTTTGCTTTGTGGAACTAACTAAACAGTATATTTCTTTAGTCAGTTGCACCAAATGTATCCTTTACAAGCTTCTGTGAGCTTCATTCGGATATGCCAGCAGTAGGTAATTTGTGAGCTTCATTCAGACATGCCAGCAGTGGGTCACTATTGACCTGTGAAGTCTGAAAGAGAGTCATAAATCAATCACTAAATGTTTCAGTTGCTCACCAGACCTCTGTCAAGTGTAGAAGTGCTGCAGAGGTGTTTGGAGAAGGAGGAGGGATAATAGCCCATCTTAAGACATGCTCCTCTCCAGGTTGAGGGCATGGATTGGTTTGCCATAGGCTAGTGTCACAGTGATGGCACCAAAGCCAACTGCGTGCAGTAAAATGCTGTTATCTGAGTTAATTTCCTGCACTACAGGACCTGCTGACTTCATTAAAAAAAAAAAAAAAAAAAAAAAAGGAGGCCTTCAGTAAAGGAACATTCCCAGTGAAGGAACAGATGTGCTGCAGAGGTGACCTGGTGGCTCATCACAAACACCACCATAACTGAGCATATTTAAGCCAGCAACAAGTGACCTGCATGGTGTTAGTGTTGTAGGCAGCAGTGGTGTCAATGAAGTAGGGACACTGGTGTGAGGGATTTGACCATGGTCAGTCTCTGTGCAAGGGCAATGAACACCATACTGAGCCCATGGACCAGGAGCAATGCCAGGGTGTCAAAGAGTGAGAGGTCACCTCTCCATCACATAACCCACGAGGCAAGGGGATAAAGACAAGAAGGAGGATCCATCCCTCTTTTAGTAACAAGTGTTATAACTATTCAGAGGACTGGAAGGTGACGAAGCAGTCATAGTAGTGGCAGGACGCTGCCAGCTGATGTTTGCAGTGCTGTGACACTGCAACCAAATCTGAAAATTTCATCATGCAACACCATCCTCAGCCATGAAATCATAGCAGGAGAAGAAGTTCAGATGAATAAGCTCACACCCTGTGCTGAAAAAAACCAGGGATATCACAGGGCTAGTAAGACTAAGGATTAATTCCTATTTTTATTCTCTTTCACTTGCATCCTGCATTTGAACAAGAGTTGAAGGCTTTGTAAGATGAAGAGTTCAGCATACAGTTAATTTCTGAATTCATGTATGCTGAGCATACTGTGCTGAGCAGAGTTATTACCTCTGGTGCCTGCAGCAAAAGAGCCCCTTGGGATGTTTGACAGAATATAACGTCTGACTTGATGATGAAAACAAAAGAAGTCCTCTCCATGGCAGATTTAGTCTCTTGAATTTACTGATAATGCACTCTCCTCCTATATATCAAACTTCTTCACCCACTCAGATGTCTGTTCTGTACACTGCTGACATACATCGAAATGCAAACCTCCCATAAAAGTATAAGAAAATGTAAGTGATGTTCTGATAAACAAAGAGAGACTTCAAAAAAGGGGAAAGAGCCTTGGTTTACATTTAAAATGAAGTCTCTGAAACACATTTACAGAGAGAAAGAGAGCTGTACAGAGGTGCCAATGCAGGGCACATGCAGCTCACCTGGGAAGTTCTGCACCAAGACTTAAATATAGGGGTTAGTTTGCACTTTGGTAAATCCTCCGTGCCCTTCCCCTTGCAGCCCAACAGACTTACCACAGAGAATTTGCATTCAGTGAAAGGTCTTGCTGAAGAGATCTTCCACTCCCATGCCTCCCAGCAATACATATTAAAAGGTCATTATGTCCTCCAGGGAAATAATATTTCTCTGCCTGAGTGTAGGGTTAGTGTGATCCAGCTGGCTGGGTGGAGGCATCTGCACCAGAGCTCGTTCTTCATGGTATGTGGAAAGGAACAGGCATCTACAGGGGTAGGACTCATCTGCTGCTGATGTAGACATTTAAATTAGCGTGGATGAATTGTCCCTCAAAGCACTTGTTTGTCTCCCTTGGTTGTAGTGGGACCCTGGGGTGAGGTACTGACGTGGGGTATCTGCAGGGAAGCAAATATCAGAGCAGCTGAATCCTGACTTTGCAGTTAGTGAGAGAAACTCTTTTCTGGGGTGGAGGAACTCTTACACAGAGTGAAAGTCCTCATGCTTTTACTTCATCTGGATGAGCATAGATTTGCTGTTGATTATTGCCAGCTGGCTGGCATGAAGACGAGATAGAATGAAGCTGAACCTTTAGCAGTTTTTCCAGTTTAGGCTGGTGAGCATGAGAAGGAGCAGGAGAGGGAGGAAAGGGGATGCTGCATTTACAGCATGATAGCCCATGTGTAATAAGGATAGTGGGGAATAAGACACAAGTCCTGGTCCATGCCCAGTTCCCTATGTGGCAGAGCACTTGAACCCCACAGCCTACAGTTCCCAAGGCAGCTGAATCCGATGTGCACCCAGCAATAAAACCACAGGCACCAGCTCCTTACAATAGCCTGGTCCCACTCAGAAGGGGATCCAGTCCATGTGTCTTCTCAGCCACACAAAACTCAGATATCTGAGCTATGGTAGCCACCCTGGCTCCCTGGAGAAAGCCTGCCAGGGAGCTATTAGTTCATCTGTTTCATAGCTTTTAGGATGGGATAACTGCTCTCTGTGACTGCCTACACCTTTCCTGGCTGCTTATTCACTTCATTTACTAAGAAGGATAAATTCCTCTAAATGAAATTCAGCAAAACACTGACAGCACTTTGAGTGTACCTAGCTGTTCAAAGCAGATAGAGGGCAAATTTAGCCCATCAGCCTACAACATGGCAGTTCTTGCTTGTCAGGGAACTCGTCTTTTCCTCCCTCTCATCCCAGTCCTTACAGGGCCTCAGGGAGCTGACAGGGCTCCACAGTGCTCAATGAGGGGTTTCCGGAGCTGGAAGCCCAGGCAAACAGCACAGATTGAAGGAAACCAGGCTGTGTTACTTTATCCTGGGTCCTCGGCTGTCCCTAAATCAGCAGTCTGTTACAGTCAGCCACAGCCTGACTGCATGTTCATATATATCAAACCCAAATGAAATGTTGACAGAAGAGCCATGTTTCATGCACTATACTAATTCAAGACACAGTCTGGGTGAAGGGATGTCAAATTAAAGTGTCTCCTTTCTGCGGCTCCCCATTTCACCTAGGTCACCCATTCCAGAGGCAAACTGGAGCGCAGCCAGCCTCCCATAACACAGGACAAATATACGGGGGCCAGAGCGATGTGTGGACCCAGGCTGCAGGCCAGGCACAGCCAAAACACAAAACTCCCATCCTTTCCATGCACTTGCTTTGCGTGGGCAAAGAGCTGTCGTGTGACAGACGTGAGCTGCAAAGGCAGGGCAGTGCTGTGGTGAGGGTCAGTGCTATTTTGATGACTGCATGATGCTCTAATTATAGTGTTGGGAAGGCTGGAAGCTGCCAGATTTGATACGGGAATAATGTGGCATGGGACCTGCAGAATAAAGACACTTGTTTTGTTCTTGGTTGCTTGACTCGGGGACAAATCCTCTGAGGAAGGAAAAGCAACTTTAAGGTTATAATTGAGTCCCAGGAATTCTGAACATGTATATGATTAGACAGAGAAAAATCAAGGTATCCTTGTGTTTATTTCACTGGCTCCACCTCCTGTGTTTTTGGCACTGTGGTTTTTCAGCTGACCTTCAGCCAGTTGACTGGACTGTTAAATATTCTTCGCCAGGATAAACAGCTGAGGAAGCCCCGCAGCTCACTCAAGCACAGTGCCTCTGGTGGGTGTTGCTCTTTAAGGGTGTGCAAGTACATAAGGCAAGTACATGGCTTTCTATATACTGCGATACTCCTCTCTGCTATCTGCTTCATACACTGCTCTGCCTTGCTGCAAAACTTTTACAGGGTTGTTCTACGGTGTTAAAGGATTTATGTCATATTACAGAATCATATCATAGAATGGTTTCCATTGAAAGGGACCTTGATGATCATTTAGTTCCAACCCATTCCCATGGGCAGGGACACCTTCCACTAGACCAGGTTGCTCAAAGCCCCGTCCAGCCTGGCCTTTTACACTGTCAGGAATGGGAGTGTTCACATCCACAGCCACATCTTCTCTGGGCAACCTGTTCCAGTTCCTCTGCACCCTCGCAGCAAAGAACTTCCTTCTAATATCTAATCTGAATCTACCCTCTTTCAGTGTAAAGCCATTCCCTATCACTACATGCCCTTGCAAAAAACCCCTTTCCAAGTTTCTAGTAGGCCCCTTGAGGTACTGGAAGGTCGCCATAAGGTCTCCCCAGGGCCTTCTCTCTCCATGCTGCACAACCCCAGCTCTCTCAGCCTGCCTTCATAGGAGAGGTGCTCCACCTCTTTGAGCATCTTCATGGCCTTCCTCTGGACTTGCTCCAACAGCTCCACGACCCTCTTTTGCTGGGGTCCCCAGAGCTGAATGCAGTACTGCAGATGGGGTCTCATGAGAGTGGAGTAGAGGGGCAGAATCACCTCCCTTAATCTGTTGGTCATGCTGCTTTTGATGCAGCCCAGGACACGGTTGGCTTTCTGGGCTGTGAGCACACACTGCCGGCTCATGTTGAGCTTCTCATCAACCATCACTCCCAAGTCTTTCTCCTTAGGGCTGCTCTCAATCCATTCTCTGCCCAGCCTATATTTGTGCTTGGGATTGTCCTAACCCAGATGCAGGACCTTGCACTTGGCCTTGCTGAACTTCATGATGTTCACACAGGTCCACCTCACAAGCCCATCAAGGTCCCTCTGAATGGCATCCCTTCCCTTCAGCGTGTGAACCGCACGACACTGCTTGGTGTCATTGGCAAACTTGCAGCATTTCCTAGTTTTGGTGGTCTGATTATTCTTTGTGTGCTCTCCCTCAATAGTTGTGAGCTTCACAGCCTGCAGAAGCCTTTGGCTGAAGCATCTCAGAGCAGTCACCTGCCTCTGGTAGCAGGGTATTTCTTAGGAGGTGGGATGAGCAATCACTTGACCCTAGGACTCAGCTCTGCTGCTGGCTTTGGGAGAGTAACTTTCCAACCTGGTGCCTCAGTTTCCCTTTGTGTCAGATAGTAAAAGCAGCACAGAACCAGTTGGGTGAAACACTCTCAGAGACTTTCATGAACAGAGCGATCAGATATGGGAGTGGATTCCTCGATATCACTAATGGGACTGCTGTCCACTCCTTGCCTTCACCAGCTTTCCCCATGCCTTACTGTTTTGGGGTCTCCCTATCTGCTTTAGAGATCCCCCTGCCCTCATGACACACTTCCACCTCTCCTGTGCTTCAGCAACCTCTCCTCCAACTATATTTCTTCAGAAGCTCAGTGGAGCATATCACCTTCATTTTCTTTCTTTCGTCTCCTGGAGATTCCTCCTCTTAAATACTGTCTGCTGTCCTCAGTTTAGGCAGCCTGGCATGCTCTCCCTCATCTGTGCCCACCACACTGGCCAAGGCCCTGCCTGCTTCTCCTGGGCAGCTGTAAGCCCGGTGGCACCAAAAGGCTGGCTACACCTTCAGTCCATCAGCTGTCAGATCAATCAGTGATATTCCCCAGCTATTCCCAACTATGAGGCAGGGTGTTTAGTCCTCATTTCTTCTGCAGTTATGCAAAGATAAGACTTGCACCATGCACTGTGGTGATTTCTTTATTAAGAAATTTGAGCAAGAAGAAAGACCTTGGAAACAGTATCTTGTGTAATGCCAGAGCATTGTAGAAATACTAAAGACACATTTTGATTTATTTACTCTAATACTATTCCTCAAGCAGGGATCAATCACCTACAATCAGAGGCGCTGCAAACAATATACTGTAAACATAGCTAAAATCAAAGACATTGATACCCTTTAATTTTATACAAGATTGAATTTAGTCAAATCCAGGCCGAATTTATCCCAGATGTAACTGCAGGAATAGCAGTAAACATTGCATCAGAGAGTAACTCAGACCATTTTCTCCTTCTTACTGACAAAAAATTTATGGAAACTGTGAAACTGCTGATGCAAGCACAAATATGAGAGGGGGTGCAAATGCTCAGCAATGCCCTCTCAGTGGTCACCATGCCTATTGTGCTTTGTTCCACTCTATTTACAAATTATTAAACACATTGACCATGGTTACATGTTTTGAAATCAAGAAGACAAAGAATCCATTTTTATTACTTTATTAAACTTTTTTACTTAATCTGGTAATAAAACTACTCAACTGTGTGGTGAAATCTCGATTATAATTTGCCTTAGCTCCTGGAGCCACATAGGCAAATGCTACAATAGTTATCTTAAGTTGGTTTCCTGGTAAAAGCTTTACTCTGTTATCAGATTCTGTTATGCAGTGCATAGATCCCTGCATTACTGAGCCAGCATCGTTTCAGGAGGTAGTTTGAAAGCTTTCGGGCTCTTCCAATGATTGCTTCGTTTTTCTTTCATGGCAATTACAGTCCCTTCATTTAATTTCAATGGAAACTTTAGTGTTTTAGACCTTACCCATGTAGCTGAATGCTCATCTCTGGATCTTATTTCCAGTCCTCAGGAGGACCGGTTTTGATGACCTAGTCTGATTACAGCATCTTTGACAGCTTTAAAGGAATTTGCTCGGGGAAAGGAGACAGCTGCTGCTCTGATGAGGGATTTTTCTGAGCAGGCCTCCCAAGCTAGATATGCCAGTATGAGGTGTCGCCAATGTTTTTCATCATGATCAACAGGTACGTCGAAAAAAGGGCTTGTGTTCTTGCCTGAATAGCCTAGTGTCAAGAGAGCCTCTATCATAAAACTGCTTAACCTGCTTCTGTTAAAATGCTGTGGCTTCCTGGTTTCTTTTCTTTAGGTTGTATATTCAGCCTCTCTGGAAACTGTGGGTCAAATCTTTAGTGTAAACTGGCATTGCTCCTTCAGTTTATATAGACTTCAGGGCAGGAACAGTCTCTTTACCAGTATTTGTAGCTTTTATACAGCCCTGGTCTTAAACAAGACTTATGAAAATGAGCATGTTATTTATGATCAGTAATAACCATTATTAGAAGCTGCATTAAAATCTCTTAGCAGACTTTTTAGAATTGTCTAAAAGCAGTATAAAGGCAACATGACAACCTCTTTCTCTAGAGCCTGTTTTGCCGTTAATGTTGAAAACAACTTAGGCAACATTTCAGATCCTAAACAACCCATTTTGCCTCCAGAAAGGACGTGTGACCTGCTTAATGTTGTGTGGATCAGGAAAGCTCTATGTTCCCTTCCCAGTGCCACTCCCAAACCCAGCTATTAACTTCCATTTTGCTCATATAAAGCACCTAGAGTGAATGGGTCATTATTCAGACAGGAATGTTTTGCAATAAAAGGTTTTGACACGTATCTGAATTTACAAAGTTCTATATATGCATTCTGGAGCAGCTAATTTACTTTTTTTGGGAGCAAATAAAGCCAAGATTTCAGATAAGAAGGGTTTGGTTGCATGTGCCTAGGGCCAGAGCTACTACTGCATGGACTGCTGGACAGAGGCGAGATTTGGGGGAATTCATCTCCAAGCCATCTCCAGCCTTAGTTTTGTAAAAAAGACTCCTGTCTAAGCAGGTGGCTCAAAGGAATGAGAGCTGCTTGGTACACTGGAGCTAGCTTCTCCTGTTCAGGGCCAGCCCATATCCAGCACTACACACTACCCTAAAATCCAACTCTGAACTGACAAGTAGAGGTGACAACTACCAGTGCCACTTCATCCAGATTCTTCAAATTCTCTTTCTTTTTCTTCCTCAGTATTACTTAATTGTGCTGCACATTCCCAGAAAAAAAAAGCAGCAGTGCTATTTTACTGCCTTGCAGGTGTTTGATTTCTATTTGGTAAAGGCAAAGGAGCTGAAGGTGTCTTTTCTGAAATAGCAATGGGGAGCACAGAACAGATAGTGTATCATGGCCATGTAAACCCACCAGCCTTGATCAGCCTGGCACTTGTCTCCTTCTCCAACACTGATCCTGGTTCACACCGAATACTCCTGAAAGACATGACAGAGTGGTGGCTCCAGAAGCCACCTTCCTATGGGTTAGTTTGAGGAAATCCACTCCTTTTGCAGTCTCAGATGTGCTTTTTGTATGTGCTTTAGCTGAGGGACATGCTTTGCATTCAAGGAAAATTTGCAGGCTTCAAGGAAGCATCTCTTTCTCGATATACCCACCTACCTGGAACAGGAGAGGCAACCAACACTTGGATCACCCATCACTCTCTGGTAGCAGCATTTGCTGCCACCAAGCCAGGTAAAGTCACCAGCACAGCCCAAAGGAATCAAGGCTGGAGGAGCAGGTGAGAACCAGGCATGACTACTGGGCTTAGAAATGAGAGTCAGGTGTCGTGGAGAGATGGGTAGATGTGAGGAAAATTCATTTAAAGAGAAGGAAGTATGAAGCAAGCAGATACTCTCTTCACTCATGTGCTGCAAGCGGAGTATATTGTTCAGAAGATTTCATTCTGCGTCAGTGCATAGGAAATACCAAAATCCTGGAAATTCACCAGTTGTAATAAGCTAGTGATAGCAAACCAAGTAGTGGGAATGTGACAAATGAAATTATTTGGCCTTTTGGCAGAAGCCAGTAGAGCCACAGCTCAATAGAGCAGCCTTACAGTCAGATTGTGCCCCTCACAGTAATGTTACCTTAACTACAGGAAAATAGAAATTATTACTCTGTGTTTTGGGATCAACAGTACCTTGCCCCAGTCTTTGTATTTCATATTACTTCACTTAAGTAAAAAGCAAATGCCTTTTTATGCCTTACACATGCACAAACAAACTTCCATCTACTACAATATTCTTTCAGGGGTATAAGTAGAAAGGCAGCTTCACCCAAAGTTCCCCCACAGAGTTAAGTTTTGCTTATTTAATGGAAATCTATCAGTCCACACGTGTGAGTAGCAGAGGTGAAATCCTGTCTGAGTTCCACATGCAGAACTCTTCATTGGAGCCAGTTGCACCCCTTATTATGGAGTGGGTAACGACAGGTGTCCTTTTACTTTCTTCTAGAAATGTTGCACAAAAAAAGACTTAGAACAAAAACATGTCAGTCAAACAGGCAAATTTTCTGTAAAGAAGTCTGATAGTATCTCTTGCTAATAATTTTTTTATTTGGACTGTCAAATATGTCCATCAAAGAAGTTGACAGTATTTCCCAGCTCTTGCACTATCTGTGCAGCAAGTGATAAAGCATGCCAAAAGCAGGAGTGTCAGGAAAAGGTGTTTCAGTTCTACAGCCTCAGGGGAGTCACAGAAGCAGGAAAGGTCTTCCTCTGGGAAGGAGGAGTGCTGGTCTCACGTTTCCATCATTTTAGAGCTTTTAGATCTGGAAAGAGCCTTTTGGCCCAGGACACTCCAAAAGCGTTCTAATTTTTTCAGTTTTCCGATACCCAGGAAGAAATACTAGCACAAGGTAGAGAGCATAAGATCACTCCAGTCTCAGTGTGTCTCCTAGAAATGCTTGTTAGAGCAGGTATAATGCATGAAAGAGAATGCAAGACAGTGAACCAGCTCTCTGTACCCAGAAGTTTTGCCTTTCTCAGGGAACAGACACATAGCCAGAATTATATGATAGACCAAGAGCTCAGTTTCAGTTCTCCTCCCTTCAGACGCTGTTAATTCACCATCTCCATAGCCGTTCTGTGAAGCTTATTCTTTGCCTTTGCATCTGTCTAGCTTTAAAAGAAAAAGCAACGTCATTTCCATTGTTTCATTGAGGAGACCGATTGAAAGGCTCATACATTTCAGACGATGAAAAATGTGCTGATGTAAATGCTCCACATCAGAAGCAGCACATTTGTTGAAGCAGAGATGATTCTGACCAACATGTTAATTTAAGCTGAGAAGTTTCGTGGTCCCGGACCAAATTTGTGATAAAGAATGAAGGAGAGAGAAATGGGGGGAAATGAGAGGGATGTAACTGTACAGGGCAGGTAGTAACAAGCTGTGTACTAGGGGCGTTGCATTTTAAGGATCTTATCCAAACCTGCCAGGGTCGGAGCTGGACCCCATTTCCACACTCTCCAATAAAAGCCCATCCTGCTCTCAGCTACTCCCACTGTAAGACACAAATTTTCTTGGCATGAGCGGGACTTTTGACACCCCTGCAGGCATGCCAAAAGATGCTCTGCTTTGGAACAAAACCACAAATCTTCAGCTTGCCTGTGCAAAACGTAACTGGATTTCAACCTGACATTTGTATATCCTGGTGTCCAACAGTGTTCTTTGATGTGCTGCCTGCATTTTCCCTTGTTTAGTTTCCTTGCCTCAGCTTAAATTGAGATGCAATTAACTATAGGCTCCAGAAGCACTTGGCCAGTTTTGGAAACTGTGCTAACTACTCTTTGTTAAACCTATTTGTTTTACTCTGAAAACACCAGCTTCTAGGTCTTGCAGAGGTGAAGGAGAGAGACTTACATACTAATTACAGTAAATTAAATCCAGAACAAATATCGGCATTAATAGACTTAACATTATGTAAAGTGGCTGCCAATAACAAGCGGATTTGCCACTTGATTTTATATTCTTCATCATCCACTATCACCATCCAAAATTTCCAATTCATGCATATGTTACTCATTTTGTCTTTTCTTTTGCTTCAATCTCCTATTTTCTCCATTTTTCTGTTCTTCTTTCATGTCATTAATCTAATATAATCCCACTCCAAGGTGCCATTGCAGATGGAGCTCAAGAGCATTTACATCAGTGTCTTCAAATCATCTTATGTAGTGATGCCTGCATGTAGGTGCTTCACGATTCCCTTGGCTTCTTCCCTTCCCATTGTTGTCAGTCCCACTTGCTGCCCTTTTCAGGACCAGGTTGGCATTGATGGCTACCAGGTTTCTAAAATCCACTAAGGACAGACAGTGTTGACAGAAGTCAGCAGGAGCCTTTTGATATCAGGGATTTAGACAAAACCGCTGATCCCCTTTTTAGGCTATACACTGCAGTCAACCTAGCCTGAATTCTCCTCAGACTAAAACTCAACTGGGAAAATGAGTAATTGTTACAGAAAGCTCCAGTCAACACAACAGAGAGCACAAAGCGATTACTGCTAAAATGGAACTCCTGAAGAGAATTCTGCTTTCAGTGTTTCTAAGTGATTTTCTTCTCATGCCTTTTTTGCCTCCCTTTCTGTTTTATGCCAGCTCAGACATCTTCCTGCTGGCAGTGGGTTCATCCTTCTCATTCATCTCATGGCTGGTGGCAGCCCTGCCATCAACAGCAGCCCAGATGCTTTAAGCAGAGATATGATATTCCTAAAATATGATGAGCATGTGATAAAAGCTGTCTCAGAATGACCTCACTCACTCCAGTACTGTCCATCTCCTACAATCCACATCAACAGAACTGGCTGATGTGGAATCAGTGAACCAACAGCAGATATTAGCATTTGGTTATTTGATAACTCTTGTCCAATCAATACATGCTTTACATTTAAGATCCAGTGGCAGGATGACCAGAATGAATTAGAAAACCTCAGGTAGAATAAACCTAATGGATTATGGAACATTTCCAAAATAAAAATGCATGTTGAATCACAAATAATATTGTGGTTGTAATCTCAGGAGTCTAATTATGAAATGGATGTGGAATCATTCTGTAGTTATTTAGAAAGTTCATTTCAGCAGCCAGAAATTCTCTCTATGTTTACTATATATCATCACAAGTACTTTCTGGTTATTTGTAACATCTACCCGGAAAGTATGAATAAGAGAGGCAATTTAAAGAAATGGAGAGAGATACATGCCTTTTATAAGTCAGTGGGTTCATGCCAGGGATGAACTGAGACCAGGTTTCTCAACAAAGTTAAATCATTTCTAACTAGTCCCAACAGAGCAGAAATCTCTGTGCCCTGCCAAGGCTCTGCCTTCAGAAATGAATTCTGTTGTGCTGGATCAGATGACTGCATGTGATATTATCGTGCCTAATCTAATTTTTGTGAAGAGTAGCAATCCAGGCCTAAAGTTCCTGGATGAATGGCCCCAGGTCTGCCTACCTGCATCAGAGAGGAGCCTATAGATCTGTGTGATCATGAAAACTTCCAGCATGGGGTAGTAATATCTAAAGGGTGAAGAGACAGTCTCACTGGGAGGATAACCTTGTGGGTCCTTCATGTAGCATCACAGGGACCTTCAATGTTGCTATTTGTGCTGACCACGCTGCCCTTCCTTCAGGTCAAAAGCATCTAGATACAGAGATCTCTGGGCAACACAGGAATGAACAAATTTATGGAAAATAAAACTGACTGCTTTCAGCCTAGCTGGCTACACATGCCAAGTGTTATCAGACCATCTTCCTATTCATTACTCTGTCTCCATTATGCTTTGTTGTCGACTTTTTTTCCCCCAATTCCACAAAAATGCCCCATTTTGGAGTGGCCATCAGGCAAGAGGTAATCATGACCTTTTTGGTCATGGAATACACACTGAAAAGCACAGTCCAAAGGTATGATTTTTGTCTTGAGGTTGGGATTTATACAGCACTTTCCTTCCTTTAAGGCCTGAAGAGCAGAAACGGTGCTGTATGGCACCTCATGGGTGTCCCACACTTTTCAGTAGTAAATCTGTTCTCCAGAGGCAGAGAAAGGAAGAAGGCACACATCTAATTATACTGTGCATGGTAATTTGCCTTTTTATTCCCTAATACCTAATGTATTCCCTGACTGCTGGAAAATCACTCTTGGCAAAAACAAAACTTACCTTGCTGACAAAAGGTGCATCTCTACATTATTAATCAAGAGCACACAGAACCACGAAAGGTGGAATATCGAACAAAGGCTCAATTGACACTCTCAAAGTTGAAGTAGATATGGAAGACTCCCTCCTAATTTATTTATTCCTTTTCTGTTCTGTTATCCTGATATGCTGCTTCCAGTTACCACTGCACCCTACACTGTATGGTATTACGTGATTTTGTTTTCAGATTGTTGGAGATAAAGTTACTTCATTATTAATAGATATGCACTGTGCATATCTATAAATATTGAGTATATACGTGTGTGTAAACCTACTGGAAGTGTTAATAGTTAAGATAAACGAAGTCCATTATTGCAATGAATGACTATTTCTATGAACCTATTTGCAATAAAACCAGATTCAATGATAGGAGAAAATTGCTAGTTTTCAGAATAATTGAACTAGGCCAGACGAATCCCCACAAAGGCATCATTTACAAAGTACTTTGCCTGTCTAAAATATTTATTCCTGCAGAAGGAAATGGAAAAAGAGTTCATATGGTTACACAGCTATTCTCTGAGTGTAAAATTGTTTTATCATGTTATGTTTATTTCCTAGACATCTTCCATTGGAGTGCTTCAGGAAAATACTGGCTATACAGTTAGATCCTTTGTGTGGCCTTTTATATATATTCACTGGGAAGTCAATCATGTTTTGTTCAGGCTTATTTTGTTTTTCTGCTGAGCAAACACTTAAGCAACCCTTTTCTTGTAAAAAGTTATTTGCATATACAATGTACGCTATTCAAAGTCAGCACGACAAAGGTAGGTGAGATGCTTCTCTCCTATGTACCATGGAAAGTAGTGAAGTTCTTCCTGAAAATGCTGGCATTGCTCATTAAGACTGCAGTGTATAGTTTGTGTTTAAGAACTCCATCGGCAGTTACAGATATTTTTAGTTAGTCTTATATTGAAAGCCTGGATAGATTTTTACTATTCACAGTGGAATGCTTCCAAGCAATCTAAAGGCAAAGAATTACTCCCAGCAATTACGTACTGAATAAAACTGAATAATGAATACATTCACAAAAGTCAATTTGTGAACAATTAGCTGAACGAAATAGAAGTGACACTCAACAGCTAAATTATTTATTTATTAATTCATTGTCCAGCTTTGCTTCTGATGTATGTTGCATGAAATAAGGTCAAAGATTAGACAAAAAAATGCTTTAAAAAGAAGTTAATGTTAAAGGAAATTTTTCCAGCTTCCAAAGCAGAACTTATGCTACAATTGTAACTATTATTTATTACTAATAATTGTAGAGGCTAGTGAAGTTATTTTCCTGGAATCTTTCACTTCATGCATTAAACTGTGTTTTATTCCTAATGTGTATCCAATTTTAGGTTGTTAAGCTGCAATCAAAAGCACTTAGTGGTAATGGATCTGTCCCTGTTATGAGATTTGAACTCCTGACATCTTTATCCACTGGAACTTGAGTGCCCAGGTAACTACTAATTATTCAAGCATTTATAACCATTACTATCAATATGATTAACATATTGTGGAATAAAAGCGAGACTTACACTATGAAATGACCATTCTTAGCATTTGGATAGTAATCTTTTACGAAAACATTTTTAAGTTGCCCAATTATTTTTCAATCAAAATAACAGAAAAAATGCTTA
Organism: Strigops habroptila; assembly: GCF_004027225.2. Classification (NCBI taxonomy): domain Eukaryota; kingdom Metazoa; phylum Chordata; class Aves; order Psittaciformes; family Psittacidae; genus Strigops; species Strigops habroptila. The sequence continues at coordinate 20,963,296 of NC_046358.1, read as the reverse complement.
CATTTAAGGGGAATCTAGAACTGAAAAAAATGGTTTCTGGCATTGAAAATTATAAATGTTGTCTCCATATGTCCATTTCTTGAAAACAACCAACCCTTTTGACTTTTCTGCAGGGTTTTTTTTAAAGAAAATACCAAAAGTTTCTGACCAATTGTTTAGAAAAATGTAAGGCCTTCTTTCAATAAAACCAGATTAAGTGAAAAAGACAGGAACAAGGTTTTTCATTCAGGTCTAAAAGCTCATGAGTTCACTGCTGTTCTCTGCAAGAATAAGAGGCTGCACAAGACCTTCTTATGTATCTTGCTGGATGTCACTGTTACAAATAAATGAGATAGTTCACATGGAGGAAGTCAAAGCTAGATGAAGACTAGAGTTTGACTTCCCTCTTCCCACCTCTATCAGTTTTTCTGGCCAAAGTATGCAGGTAAATTCTTTCTTATATGAATTAGTAGCAAGCGATTACCACAATAGGAGGAAGGAAGAGACAGAGAAGCAAGGGACCCACAGTTTGGAAGGCTTTGTCAACCCTCTGTCTAGGATCTCCTATGAACAAAATTTTAAAGAATTACTTTTCCCCACCAAAAGCTTAGCTTAGATAACCCAAAATAACTGCTGTGAAACACTTGCAGGACACAACAGAGAGGGGATTTTGAGAGCATGTTTCACACGCCCTGCAGCTGTGAGCCGGTTGCAGCATGAGGAAAAGCCTTCCATCACCCCAATGTACAGGAAAGAGAAGGTAAGGTGACTTTCTCCAGGTGGCTTTTAGATATGGTGCATTCAGTGAAGAGCCTCAGACTAGTGAAATCTGTTCTTCTCCATGTTGACACTGCTTTTACCACTGGAAGGGAAGGGCTTGAGGACAGTAGCCCCTGCAAGCACTGCAGACCTGTGCAGAGGCTGATCTGCCACAGGGCAGCAAGTCTCAAGGGGGCTGCTGAGCCTACATCAGCCACAGATGCCTCCCCTGCTGTGCTGGCCCGGTTTTCTCTGGGGCAGGATCCCAACCCTTCCCATCTACTCACCCACTTCCCAAATCTCTGAAAGGAAGATTCAAACACTGAAGCCCACAGAGCTGCCGTGCCCTGTGTTTCCTGGTGCCAACGTAAGCATCTTGCAACCCTTGCTCCACCAGGTAATTGCAAACCAAGGGCCAGTCTGAGCATGCCATGGGAGAACCCATGTAACCACCTGGAAAATAACACAAAACTGAGTACTTTAGATATGTCACAGCAAATAAATAGGTCCAGGAAAAGAACCACAAAAAAAAGTTCATGCTTGTGCTTCGAGAGACAGTAAACCACCATATTTAAGCAGTCATGCCACGTATTTCTGGCTGGAAATTGTGTATTTGATGATGACGAGCCTTCAGCATTTGACAAGACGTTGTTAAAGCCTCTTGAACAGCAAATCACTTCTTTTATTATCAATAATCTTATAATATCTGTAGAAATGTCTAATGTTAAAATCCCACTTTATTACTATAATAATGGATCTAATTTGTAAAACGTATAAAGTGAGGCCATAACTGTAGTAAAGAGAGATATATGTAATCCCACTACATTTGTATCATTTCCTGATGGCTTTACTCACATATTTTGAATGGGAGAAGGATTATAAGCAATCCCGCTTGCAAGATTTTTGAGATTAGGAATGGCTTCTGGAAAGGAGATCAACATGATCACAGAAATGCATCAATCATTACAAAAAAACAGGAACAGCTTCAACTTCATGATTATGCACATAAATATGCAGGTGTTTATCTGTGATTTGCTCCATTGAGGAACTTTCCATTTGCCAGGGAAGCCCTGCTTTCCAGCTGTACGATCAGTATTATCACTATGTGCTATTTTTGGCTACTGAGTACATTTCAAGTAACGTCATCCTTCCCAAGCCAACACTGGTATGAAGGGCGGAAACTCTGCTTTCCACTCCCTTGTCATTTGCTGCTGCTCCCATCTGCTCAGTGGCACTGCCTGCTCAGTATTCACTGCAGAGGGATCTCCAGATGCTTTCCCCGATCCTTCTCATCTTCTTGAGCGGGTGGCTTTCTAACTGAAGCTTCGTGTGGAAGGCTTCATGTTGGCATCCAGGGTACATGTCCCAAATATGTCCAGCCCCACCTTCTGATCCTAGTGGAGAGGAGTTGCTGGTAAGTAATCTCTTCATGGGCAATAGAGTCCTTATGTCCAACACCTGGAGCTTTTCAGAAATGGCTTGTTTTTAAGGGCATATAATTTCCTGAGTAGCACTTCAGTAGGTTTTGAGCTCATGTCACAGTATGTTAACACCAGATTTCTGTATGAGGGGAGAATGAATCATTGCTTCTGACACCATGTAGCTTTGATTTCCATGAGTTATTAAAGTCTAGTAAATATTGCAAATACTACTTCCACTTTAAGTCTTCCTTGGCTAGGTGCTACCCAACCAGCTAGTTGTTTAATGCTTTTCTTTCCTCATGTGATGTTGCTGTTAAGTGTTTGGGAAAGCTCATATGGACAAAAGCAACACTTGGAGTTTTAAATCTCTTCAAATATAAAGATCAGTTTCCTTGGCTGTGCCACAGGAGGAGCCTTCCTAGCTAAAGCTGTAACCACTGCTAGCCTGAGCTGGGCTGTGTCTTACTAAACCTATTTCATTTTACATGGAATAATTAAATATTCATTATGCCAGAAAGCGTGTGTGTGGCTATAGCAGAGTGATTAGGGTACTCACCTGGTAGATGAGAGACCCTGTTCCCACTGACTGCTCCAATGAATATTTAAGTATTTCATATTAAGTATTCATTGGAGCAAGGATAGAAGCAGACTTTCCCACCCCCAGGGGATCACCCAAACACCAGGCTGTAAAGTCATTCTTTCATTCCTTCTTTCTTTAGCTCAATGAATATTTAATTATTCAAGGCCAAACAAGACAGCTTCAGTGGCAGCAACTGAGATTCCCTGTTCCCATGTGTACACCGTAGCTCTAATAATGAGGGCATGCATTTAAGAGGTGTTGGTTCATATTCCTTTGGACTTAGAAAGAAGTTGAATCCAGTTTTTCCATACCCTGGATGGGTCTTCCAGCTTATGAGCTCCTGAATAAAAAACACATAGCTCCAACACACGCTGTCCCCAGTTATGAGACAGAGGTGGTATGTATGCTTATATGGCTGCAAGATCAGAGAAAACATCTTTAACAGTGGTAAATTAAGCCAAAATTTGGTTTAAAAATCCCTCATGAGAAGGTATCAAAGCTGAAGACTTTCCTCACTCCATGGCAGTTCCTGCTGGCTATGTTATGTCCTTTTCTGAGATTATCCAGTGTGGTGCATAGGGAAACCTACTTATCCTCTCTATTCTGGGGTCTGACCTCCCCAGACTGTAGTTAATTGGACTTAATTCTGCTTCTGCAGCCCAAGGAATAGGTGTGTGAAACAGTGAGTGTGGGGAAAACATCCAAAGAGAAAAGGTATAGAGTGAGGGTATTTGAGTCTAAAAATGGGCAAAAGTAGCAGGCATTGAAGAGTATAAATATTAAAGCAGGAAGAAAAACATGGAAGAAGGAGCATGCAATCACTGAGTGGGGAAATGGCATACAAAGGGAAAAAAAGAAGCAGGGACAGCGACCAGGAGCAAACAAATCATCTGAAAATAATACACTCTACCTAGCAGAGGAACAGGGGGAAGGGAGGGAAAGGGGTGGAAAAGATTACTTCAATCTTAAAGTAAGAATAAAATGTGGAGAATCTCTGGTTTTCTAAGATTCACTTTGGGGAGCTGACTGTGGGAGTATGACTATGCAGAAGAGGGACTTATTACTATTACTGCAGCCCTGTTTCTTGTCATCTGGCAGAATCCACAGCAATCCGACTGTTATCAAAGGCTGAGTGTGACTTCCAAGCAAAAAACCAGAACAACAACAGAATTGTGATATTGAAGCGCAAACAAATTACGTTCTTGTACCCATCAGGATAGTGTCCAAACCCAAGACTGACGCATAATCTCAGTTGTTGAAATGACAACACTGAACTGAGAACCAAGCTGCTTAGCTCAGAAGAACATTTCAAAGGTGCTACCAATGTTATGGTTCATACTTTTCATATCACATTTATGTCCTTCTACCTCAGGAAGGACCTCAGCAGAGCAGCCACTTTCAGTAACCGTTCACTCCAAATCAGGGAAATGCTTTCTGAACATTTTGCCGTTACTTTAACCAACCTTTTTCCTGAGAAGAGAGCTTTAGAGTACTGAAGATCTATGACAATGAAGGAATATCCATACTATCTTGCTATAAATATTACAATCATCTGACTATAGATGTCCAAACAGATGTGCTTCATGCCATGTCCTTTGAGGGACATGGTAACATAGCAACAAAAGCTCAAAGCTTCACCCAGATTCATTACTCCATTTTGAATGGCCATGTTCTTTGTGTTTTGATCAACTCTTTAGACAGATGACAGTAGCTATCCTCCTTCAATACTGAGGAAAAGGCCACCTGTGGATCAAGCTGTGGGGGAAAAGCGGAAACCAGAGAGAAGGGTTCGATTTTGTGAGCCAGAAGAGGTCACTGAATATGGTATGCTTATGCTATTAAGCCTTTTGGCATGACCTTTCTAGCTTAAAACATGTCTGTCCACATGAGCTTCTCCTTCTGGTAATGTTATTTGTGATTTTGAGCTCAGCTAGGAGCAGAGGACAGACGGAGTTGCATTTGGTACATTTACTTGCCTCCTCTGGGAAGATACAGGCTCCTGCATCACATTAGAGCAGCCTCAGGGCTGTTCTCTGGGTGAACTCATGAGTCATCCACTCCAGCGATCATTGTAGACCATGGGTTTGGCTGAGCCTCAGGTCTATCCCAGAACAATACTTCCATTCATACAAAAGGATCTCAGACCAAATGTGAACACACTAATGCAATTCTAGGTAACTATGATGTAATGGCAGGGAAGAAGCCAGCCTGTTCATGTTTCTGAGCAGCATGCATGCCATGGGATACAATAGCAAAGATCTGAGCCTAGCTGGCCCACTGGGGTTAAAAGCAGCCAAAATATAACCGTTTCTGCCAATGAGGGTACCCAATGAATGATATAGCTAATATAACCTCTGGTCTTTCATTCATGAGCCAAAATAACAGTCTGCAAGTAGGTCAGCTGAGGGTGACTTCAGGCAGAAGTCTAGCACAAGGATCCAGTTTGTACTTCTGCAAGTGATGCAATCCATAATCAAACAACAACTGTTGTTTCATTCTGACTTTCACAAGCTGACCCAACGAAGAAAAACTATATTTATTGTTAGGGAGATAAAATTGCATGGGTTTGGTACACTGGTGAGGAAAAACACAGCTGAGAGAATGGTAAAATTTCTAAGTCAGCCCGCTATTTGGACTGCTACTCTGCTTTTGAAAACAAGGCTTTGCATCTGCTGATGTGTTTGTAAACAGACCTCTCACTGGTTTTGCAATACGCTGTTTGTGGTGCCTCCTAATACTGGAAGGAAAAGCTGTTTCTTGACAAGGTTGTTGACATGGCCTGGGTTTTCCCATTAAAACTGATCTCCAGTTCTGAACTCAGTGAGTCAGCTGTAAATTCTTCAAAGCTCATCTGACTGCTCAAGAGCAGGATTTTGATGAGAGCTGGTACGTCCTTCAGCTCCCTGCCAGAGCCTATGCCCCCACATAAGCTCTGCTGAAGCCAGACCAGCCAGGAGGGACCAGGTGCGTCTCCCGCTGGCTCTGGCTTCAGCACAGCCATGCTTGATCTCCAGGGAGCTGCAAGGATGGAGAAGACACTATTTTCCATGAAGACACTAGAAATGTCCCAATCCATAATTAGTATTCTGTGTTGAAAACAGCCTGTGATTTAGATGATTTGCTGATTGTCCATACAACATTATTAACATAGAGACCAGTAAGATGAAGGTTGCTGACACGACTGAAATTTTTCCACTCTGGACTTTTCATCCTGGATTGTGTCTAGGCCCCGGCTGCCAAGCAGAGGCAGTTCGAGGATATTGTCAGATGAAAGTTGTATCTGACAGTGGGCTTTGCTTTCTTAGCTTTCATTCTTCTCCCAGCCTATCTCCTTTTCTTTCTAGAAATGATGTAAAATGGGAGGTCTTCTTTTACAAGAGCTGGCTCCCAACCTCCCTCCAATAGCAGAGATTTGTTTCTGAACCCCCCTGTACAATAATTCTTTTCACTTTCCTGAAGTGCACCTATATCTGCATGTTTGCATGGAATGGGTACATCCTCATCTGACATAAATTTGTACAGCCGAAAGTGGTGTAAGATTCAGCCCAGCATTTATAAGCGTGTAAGAATATTTTCATTCTGTTTTCTAGCCATTTCCTGCTGTGACTACGTAGTGGGTAAGTTGAAGTTTCGCATTATGACTGTGAGCCATCCATGGCACTAACCTGAGTTTGTTTTGTGGCTGCTGTGATGCACTGTGCAAATATATCTTCTGTATACAAAGCATTTCATACTGCCAGTGGTTGTTGCTTTTTCTTCTCAGCATGTGAAGCACAAGGTGTTGATGAGGTCTGGTGCAGTATTTTAAACAAGACATCTAGTATGACAAATAGTGGAAACAAAAATGAAATCCCTGAAGCTATTTTTAATTTAAATATAATTAATATATTTTATGACAGTAGAATAGGTACAGGTTTTTCACTAAGATATGCAGAGAAAGCACCCCAAGCGAAACAATAGTTCTCCCTGCTGATTTTCATATGTGGGAAAGAGACAATTCATTTATATGCTGGCAGCAGGGTAGAAATAATAAAAATGATCTCTTTTTCTTTTTTGTTTGCAAGGGTGTTTGAGGCTGGCCAGCCTCACAGACCCTCAAGCAAATGTGTGTATCTGGATGTTCTTATGACGGTGACCATTTCTAGAAGCCCTGGCCAACATCTAGCCCCTGCTGTATACAGTGCAGATGAGTTGCCTTTTTCTTAAGCTGGGCACATGGCTATTGCTGAGTGTGCTGTTCCAACAAGCAATTTAACTAACAAATTTAAGCATTAATTTTATATTTGTAATCTAGAAAAGAGCAAACTTACATTTAAGCACATAATTGTAGTGATGTGCTGAAGCAGTTGTGAGTATAGCTCATCACTATTTTGTGGATGGGATTATTCTTCCGCATTTTTTTTTTCCTCTTCCTGGACTGAACACACTCCCTAATTGAGATGATATAGAGAAAAGACAAATTTGCATTTTGCACCCAGAAATTTCATATGGAAACAACTTTCATGAGATTGGAAAAGGTTATAAGCTCTTCATAGAACAGAGCTGATGTGAAAAGCTGTTTAGCTTTCACAGGGAAGTTTGCCTGTTACCAGGTATGCTCATCAGCCAGGCCCCATGCTTTGAAAGGCAAGTGGCCATCCAGTTGAGAACTGTACTGTGTGGTGTGGGAGATCACACAAAAGAAATGCCAACTTCCAAATCCCAAATCTCTGCAAAAGCAGAAAGTGGTAAGTAATTCACTGGCAAAATACCTTCATATAAACCGTTCACAAAATAATGCCAAATAAACAAATTTAAAAAAATTGAAGTCTGCTCATGGATAATTTGCAAACATAAAGAAGGGCTAAATTAAATTGAATAAATTATTTACTGCAAATAATTCACTCAAATCTATTATGGGACATTGATTTGGTTTCTGGTTAGCTATAAAATGACTGCCTATTAACATTTTACATTTTCTCCGTACACTTTTTGATACATTATTATATGTTACTTGCTTGGTTTTATGACTTTCACCTTCCTCTCTGTACATCTGTATGACAGTTTAATTGACTGGTATGTACTTCAGGGCTCGTGGTAACAGCTAATTTAAATATGTTACAGCTAATGTTGGCCCTTTACCCATAATAATACACACCACATTTTTATCTCCTTATTGATTATGTGCACATGGCAGGAAAATAGCTGCACACTATGAGTTTTTATTCAGGCATGAATTTGGCTTTATACTGCATGTTTAATACTCAAAGTGCTTTATAAAATAATACTGATTGTGCAGTGGCCATGCAGTCAAACATTGCGGCCAGATCTAAATCAAACAAGGCCCATGGATGGATACATGTGTTCAAGGGCTGGGGCATGGATGTTGGTGAGCTAAATGTAGCCCATTGATTTCCCCACATGTACTGTGCCTGACCTACAATACTTTAAACATACTTGAACTATATTTTAAAGGCAAGAAAAAAGTTTACGGTGTCCTCCTGCTTAAGAGCAAGTGCAGAGGATGTGTCAGTGTAATTAACACACCTAGCACTTAGAAAGAGGTTAAATCTGCCAGAGTGTTCTAAATATGCCTCTCGGTTAATGGAGCCACATTTCAGTTCTTGGGGTAATTAGTAGGAGTCCCAAACAAGCTGAGTGAAAAGGATAGAAATCTGGATTGTCTCTCTTATGGAACATTTGTAAGCATTAAATAATTAGACGAGGTAGCTTAATATTCTCCTAGTATTTAACTTAACAGCATAAAGATATAAAAAAAACTTGCTGGAGGGAAACTTGAGATCACGCATTAGCTATGGTAATCCTGTTCGTATTGTATATAATTAAACTCTTTAAATGCTCCATTAGATGAGATCTCTTATACTCATCACCCTTTATCAGGAGGTGTGACTCACTGTCACTTAACTGATGCCTGTTGAATTAGGCATCAACTAGAGCCTTGTGTACCCTGCTGTTCCCAGAGAAGTGGGACAAAGGCGTCAGCAGGAGGTCAAATTTGGGAAGTGTTTAATATGACACTAAAATAACGCTGCTTTCTTTTTTCTCTTCATCACTGTTCAGTAGATGACAGATCATCATCTGGATTGCCTGTGCTCCTGTGGCTCTCATTTTGTGCAGTGCTGATCCTTGCTGTGAGTCTCTACTACACCAGCATGAAGCAAGATGTCAAAGTCTTGGAAGAATTTCAATCCCGACTTGTTATCTTCTTTCTTCAGATAAGACATGTTGCTCAGAAATGCTGGACTTGGTTTACGAGGCAGTAGCAATGTTCTCCAGCCTGACAGACATCTCAGAGCACTGTTAACCAGAATTCAGCTGTGCAAAGCTTCCACTGTACTCCAGCCACATGCAGAGGACACCTGAGCATCCACCTTGAAGAGCAAGAAAGCCACCTCTGCTGTAGCCTGTCCAGCAGCCACTTGTTCTTTTTTGTTCTTTGCTTTTTTTTCTCACATTACTGGATGGTCATACTAGAGCCCTGAGGTTCCACCAAACTCATGCTCCATCATCCTGAACAGCTAAAAAGCATCTAAATTTCTATGCCCTAAACAGCTTACAAACTGCTGATATGAGGAGCAGAAGTAGAGAGAGAACTATATTGATCTGTGCAGGCAGCAGCAAGCTCTGAATAAAAGTCTCCTGAGTCTCAGGTCAAGGCTTTAAATACCAAGCCACCTTTCTCCTCAGGTCTCCTAAGAGCTCTTCTGCAAAAGTTAGAATAAAGCTGGGCTATTGCACAAACACTGCTCTGGTGGCCAAAGGCTTGGCAAGCTGCTATATTTATACACCTGAAATGATTATTAACAAAATCCTGTCAAATGGCTTTCTTGTTTCCCTTCTTGTAGTTTTTATCTCCACGGGTTAAAGCTGTTTCCTAATATTTCACTTGACTCCCAGGTGTGAAAGAGAACATTAGAACTCATTTACACAGTAAATAGTTTATTTGCTTAACATAATAAATAGCAGCATTGAATGCCAGGCTAATTATCATATCAGTAGTTTAATCCTCTGGGTTTGATTCAGTCCATAAACCCCATGAGCTTACAAGATTTATGATGGTGTTTATATTCAGTCAGAGGTTATGCTTTTATGCTTGGGTGTGCAAGGCTTATATAATGGTAATATGGACCATTTATGAAGGCATGAGAGGCAAAGCCCCTTTATCTCTCCATTGTCCCACCATAGGATGTACCTCTTTGAAGGGAATCCTTTTAATGGAGTTTATGCAATAAACATGGAACGATGCTCTGGATGTCTGAGAGGAGAACAAGCGAGTGCAAGCTTTTGAGCTTCAGCTACACCTTCTTCCTAGACAAAACAAGCACAACCAGCTTTTTAGGCCTTAGATTCTTGTCAGGTAAGCCCTAATGTGTTCTTCAGTTTATTTGGCATAAGTTTGACATCAAAACCTGTGCAAACTGAAGAAAAGGAAAAAGAAAAAATAGAGAAAAAAACCACTGCAGATAAGATAGAAGAGATGCCTGCAGTACCTTTCCTAGAATTCTCCTGCTCTTGCAACACACAAAAATGAAAAAATGGTGCTTTATTTTTAATTGATTTTTTTTTTTAAGAGGGCCATATCACTCTGCCCCAACAACCTTCTTCCAAGCAGCCCAAGGACTTTAAACAGGCAGAGGATAAACAGAAATGCAATATGCAGCCTTCTCTCAAGAGGAGAGTGGGCAACAACTGGATTGAGAATGAGTCAAAAAAATTGCAGTCCAAGACAGAAAGAAGTGATTTCGTTGGCTATTCTTATGCTCCTCCTAAGATGGCAAAGGCCACAGCAATTGCATTCAACACGCTGCTGGTCTGGGAAGCAGAGGCTGCTGCAGGAGGAGTGTTTAGTAAGAGGTTCTTTATGCAAATCACTCGGGTACCCCAGCTCAGAGGGTAAGTTTCACTGCTGCTTCCCTTCCCTCTCCCCCGTCTCAATCCTGCTGTTTAGGTAATAAAGAACAAAAGTTTTAAACTTGTGTGCTGATGAATCTCTGATGAAAAGGTTTGGATCAGTACCTGCATGGGGCAGGGGGGTCATTGCAACTTCGTTTTTCCATTTTTTCATGTTTACGATCTTTTTAATGTTCATGATGAAACTTTTTGGCAAATCAGTGATGTTCCTTTTTTTGGCTTTAGACTGGCATGTCCTCCCAGCACCTAGCAATTAGCCTCTTCAAAACAGAACCCTTTTTTGAAGGGACGATTCCCTCGCTGCAAGTCATGGCGCAATGCAACAGGAAAGCAAAGCTTGAGCTGACAAGAACCAAGCAATCTCAAGAGCAAAAGCAACTTTAAACAAGCCAAAGAGTTAAGGTAAAACAGGAACTCCTGGTAGGGCTGTAAGGGAAAACGCAGAAGCAGTGTGAAGACCATATGTGTGCTCGCCTCCCTGCATAGGTTCCCAAGAGATGGGTATGGGACCACTTTCCACCAGGTCTGCTTTAAATGGAAAATGGCTGTGTTTTCCTTGCTGGGGCCCAACTTTATCAGTGAGAGTGAGAATGGCTATCGCATCTCGGCTGTCAAGGAAATTAAGCAGACAAACAGCTATTCTTGGCTTCTGCCTAGTCTCTGGTTGGGACAGTTATGGACATGGGCAAAGGCAGCACTTGACTTGTCTGCTGAGGTCTCACCATGGCCTTGCAAGGCCTCCTGAGTCAGGATTGTTTACTCTGGTCAATCAGATACGTGGCAGGCTGCAGAAAGCCAAAAACAAATCCACTACAAAGCCAGAATATTTGACATAAATAAAAGTAAAACCCCATTCCTGTGGGAGAGTTGGGGCATTTTACAGGTGAAGAAACTGAAGCTGAGAAAGCCACTGCATTTGTGCGAGTGAATGAAGCAGATCAATATCAAAGCTGGGAATAGAATTAAAAATCCAAACTCCTGGGCCTGCATTTATTTATTGCTAGACGGCTTCACTGTGGACTTACCTGTTTTATTTCCTTCTGACACTGAAGCTCTTTTCCCATCAATTCACCCTGCCTACACACACACACAAACACACCCTTTTTGAACTCTGCCCCTTCTTTCTGTTCTTTATCCATCACAGATCTATCCTCACCTGTGATCCAGATGGGATTTCTCCTTATTCTTGTTCAATGATGTTTTTCTAGGTGTGATACCTTTGTGAGTTTGGAAGAGCTAATAGGAGCTCTGAAGTTACACAAAATCAACCATGTTGGGTAATAATTCCCTTGCCAGCCATGCTAGGTAGTATTTCCTTCTAGTAAAACTCCTGAGAATTGCCCATAAAAAGGTAAAAAAGGAGAGGGAATACAGAAGTTATTACACATGGTCAAGCTGAATTCACTCTGGTGCCAGCCTGATGAATTGCTTTGGAAGTCAAGAATCCCGCAGCCAACCAGCTCTGAGCAATTGTTTAATCCAGTTTGGAAATGGTCATGTTTTAGCTTTAAAGGGATGAAAGAGGGAGTGGTGGAGGGCAGCAATTTTTGAAGCAGAGAGCAAGTAGGTGGACTTTCCAGGAGCAGCGTTTAGGGTGATAGGAGTCAAAGGGCCAGAAGAGCGTAGAAGGATGTCTGTTCATGAAAATGGGCTAGTGGCAGCGCCTAAGTGTAGAAGTGCTGCCTAATATCCCTTATGCAATGAGTATGAAATTAATGCACAACAGAAATCAGCAGACCACAACAGTACAGGGTAAGTGTTGTTTTTACAGTGTTCAGTACATTCCTGCAGCACAAATGGACGGCAGCTGCCAACACCCTCTTTAGGCAGGCTCACCACATCAACAGCACCTGACTGCACTAGCAGGCGTACCCATACCCGTATGATTAGAGGAGATAGAAAAGGACACAGTGAGATGACACTAGATTTTTTATGTTAACCTTTCAAAGCACTCAGCATTAGCACTGTTAAGAGACAGCCTCAAAGACTGCTTCTACTCCCACTCCCTCACTTTGTCTGTCCAATGCTGCTAGTCTGGAAACAAGTTAATGGAGCAGGAGAATCCCGTAGCAGCAATTTTAATTGTCATTTTTGCCTTTTGCCACTTTGAATCAAGCAGAAGGGCTGGCAGCATGTGACTAGGAAAAGTGTATTACCAGCTGCCCTCGAGGAATAACTCAGGAAACTCTAATGTAATAGTGTGAACTTGTTTCTTACTAATTTCTTACTCCATGATAGCTGTTGGGTACCTTTAGGCCCACTTCTGAAGAGAAAGACTGATGCTACATGAAGAAAATTAACCAGTTGGCATTTAGAAAATGAGCCTGCCCATGCAGCCTCTGGTCCCCCTCTATATTTGGTAACAAGCTGCTTTTCAGCTGCATGTTGATATGGGAGGATCTTCTCCCTGCCTCCTATGGAATTACGATTCACTGCTAGAAGATGGTACTAAAAGGGCTCAGGCAGCTTAGGATGGTTGGCCATATCCTTGACTATACAAGCTGTAGCATAGAGGTGTTGGGGAATGAATATACGAACTAAGACACTACCGCTGACTTTGAGAACAATTTTTTATCTCACATTGTAATACTTTAAATTCACTTTCAAAAAACAGGCACATAAATACTGACTTTTCAAGTAATTTATTTGTATATATCACCAAATCATAAAAAGCCAATGTACTGCCCAGCAAAAAGCATCCATATATAAAACACCTTAACTCATTATCAGTAACACAAGAGTGTATCACTTATACTGAACCCAGTCCAGCTTCTAGTAAAGCCAAAGTGACTCCATTAGCAGAAGGATTGGACTCAGAATTTTTATTTGCCAGGTGTTTACAAAAGGCTATATTAAAATGCTAGTAAAAAGCTTCCCTTTTGAGACTGTATCAAAACAATAGTAAACCTCACTCCAGTTCTGGTTTTGTCAAATTCAGGCAATTAAAGCTCCAAATCAGCAGTCGTTACACTGCAAAAGACTATACAAATCAAGAGAGATAATATTCAAAACAGACCAGGCTATACCCTCAGCTTGTGTGGACTGGTGTGGCTCTGGCATGGCTTACAAAGAAAAGCAATATACACCAGCAAAGGATCTGCCCCCCTACTGCTTTCAATGGTTAAAAAAAAAAAAATTATGAAAAAGTGATCAGTTTTGTCCCCAAATACCACTTACAGGGACCTGTTTATCAACAAAACTCAATAGTTAAGCTCAACTCATAAAGCTTTTCCCACATGGCTATAAGAAGAGACAGTAGCTAACAAATACATAAATCAGAGGACATACATTTCAGAGAGGCTGCACTGCCATAAACAAGAAAGATCTGCTTCAGATCTTTGCAGGTGGTACCACACAAAAATCCCAAACCTTTTAAAACAATGGATTTTAATGAGCTACTTTCAAAAGCGGCAAGTCTGTGAGATTTGAGAACAGTGTCTCCTTCCCCACACAAGCCACAAGCTACATAGGGCAAATGGCCAGCTGCAGGGTATCTGGATCTGCCAACACGGAAAGAAGAGGTTTCCAAAGCAGCCCCTTCAAACCTGGTGGTAATGCCAGCACCTTTGCAATAGATAATCTGCACAGCTGACACAAGTGGCTCTCTCTGGAAGCAGAGTTTAGGCTAACACATACTTCAAGGAGGTGCTCTGCAGTTTGTGAAGCCCTATAAGCAGGCTGCAAGCAATAGGCACTGCCATGCTGGGTCCCTTATATCGCAGCCTGAAAGCCAAAATCCCTCATAGGAAATGCACTGACACTTCTCCTAACTAGCTGTTTCTGTTCTAGTTTATGGCACTCTCCAGTCCCCTCAGCAGTCCTTGTCCTCAGTAGGAAGAGATGTGAGAAATAAGGCTTGATCAGCTTGATAGTGATAAAACCCTCTGTGAAGGCTGCAGGAATGTTTTTGGCAATTGAGGGATCCAGGGGAAGGAGGTGTCAGTGGAACTGCTGGAGTTTGTTGTTGTTGTTGTTTTGCCTTGTTTATAAATCTTCAAAAATCTCCTAGGAGTGTACTTCAGACCACAATATACTGATTTCTCAATTGTGTAACTCGGGCTGAAAACCAGCAATAGTTTTATTCAGAGTAATTTTTTATGTATTCAGAGTAATTTTTTATGTAATTTTTATGTAAAATGAATATTTTACCAGAATTATTTTGATACCATCAGTCTGCACTGGCTGTGGACTCCAATGTCGTGGTCCTTCCCCTGGAAGGACGCTATTCAGCACAGAGGCACCATTTAGCAAAAGGACTGCTTTCAAATCTAGAAAACTGTGGTTTAATAAGGAGATAGCTAGCACCTTTTAAAGTCAAATGTAGAACACTGTTTTAACAATGATGGTTAAAACTGTTGCAGCAGTCTAGAAAATGGAATGGGTTAACTGGCGCAATCAAGATCCCATGTGTTGCAGAAAGATATGCTGTATCTCAGAGACAAGCTATTGGACTTCACAGTGTTAACATGGAAAAATAATAATTCCCTCTGCTGCAGGAGTGAGAGGGTGAAAAACTCTGGGCTGTGTTATGTGGGGTATCATAATTTGATAATCATAAGATGATTTTCAAATATTTCTGTGCCTTAAAATCCATGATTTAACATAGCACTCCTCTAACTCCACCAGGTTCCTTGAGGGACTGCTGGCACCAGCCTTAGGAACCTTCTAGAGCAGCATGTCATCTGAATCAGGCCTGTCTTATGTAAAAGGAAGGGTTTGACGTCATACCCCAACTGAGAACAGGGAAAATCTGCAACACTTGTTCATATTTTTTTTACATAGGAGCTGCAATTTTTCTGACATTCATAAATACTCTTCAGACCTGCATACAAACTGGAGCCAAACTTGTCCAAATCTTGGTGGAAAAGAAGGGAAAATGAGGAGTAGATAGAGAGTAATTTTGTCACAGGACTGTTCACCCACCTGTGCGAGAAATCACCTGAGATCACAGCAACAAAGAATCTTCATTCCCACCTCCTGGCAGGTTCTCTCAACCCTCACCTTACAACATAGTCAAATGGAAAGGGGGAACAAAAGCTTCTAAAATTGGGTTTTCACCATATGCAAATAATTCAAACTCTTTCAGTGTGCAGCTCTTACTGCCAAGTACTTTATCTCCTTTATAAACGCCAGATACACCAGGGTAAAACATTGCTATTTAGGAATTTCAAACCAAGTAGAAGAGCTTCCACAGGAGGATTTGAGGGGGATCCAGGATAACAACATGATAGCAGCATTTGCTGTGCAAATGGACGCTTGTGTCTCCCAAGGCAGAGGGGGAGATTAAATCTGTGCCTCGCAGTTATTGCAGTGGCAGGGGTTTGGGAGGGAAAATTACACGCATTTTAACAAGTAGCTCATCACTTTCTGCCACCCCTATGAAATGCAGCCTTTTGGGTAACATATAACCTTCCACATCTAACAAATCACAGTTGTGGCTTTTTGTTTTGGTGAAAAAAAAAAAAAAATTAAAAAGAATCATTCTGTGACACATCAAAGTGCTATTCACCCTTCTTGGGTGCATATGCCCATTTTTTAGGAACTAGGATCTGACAGGAAACTAATAAGTGTTTAATCCTAATTCCTTTACCTATCTAAGAAAACAGGATTTAAATTCTCACAGGGATTCAGTTCTTTTGACTATGGTCAGTTTTGACAGTATTGGCAGTTCAAGCAGTTAAAGTAGCTATGAGAGGTAGAAAAGTTTAAGCACTCAGGTGAATACATTCACATTGCTCTGTGTTCGCAATAGCAGTTCAATTACACTCTTTGGCATGGAAAAAAGAAACTGAAGAGGAAGCATTGCTATGTAAATACTCTTCCCAACAACAGAATGGAAAGACACTATCAATGACATCCCTGCACTGAAATAAGCAGCACTTGCTATATATGAAGTAAATTGCTGTCTAACTTCTAGAAACAAATGTTAAGTTTTCTGAGAGAGTGCAGTTGTGTTTTTCCCTTCTATGTCAGGAGTACATCAAAGTGCTATCTTCTATGCAGTTGTTAGTTTCAAAATTTTTGTCATATTGTCATTTCAAAAAAATTTTAAAAACTTTTAGATACTTATCTATGAATACAAAAATACAGCTCAGGTTAGTTTTCCTCTTTCTCAATAGAGAATAATAATAGAAACATGCAATTCAAGGCATTAGTACCATAAACAGAAATATTTCTAAAGCAATTTCAGTGCTCATGAAGCTATATGAGCATTTTCTCACTGTGTGCAGGTGTGGAAACCAGCCAGGCAAAACCTGCCTATCTTCCCAGATTTCTTAAGCATAAAAAAGGACATTTGTGGTCTCCAAAGCAAACATTCCAATGAGATAAAAGTGGGCTATTTCCATCACCAAAGGAAGTGGTCTGAGGTACAAATTTAGGATCTGGATACAAACAGGATTCCCATTAGCTCAAGGATGTTCAAACGCAAAGCTTTTCCCCCTTCTATCATGTGACGATAAACAAACACAAGTATAAATACTACACAGGGTTCTAGTTCTTTAAATACGCCTCTTGCTAGAGTGTTCGCAGAGGTATGCTTTGGGAGGTGGAAAATTAAAAAGGACCCTGAAACATCACAGAAATGCAACATTTGACTCAGAGAAACTCCTACTGCAGCCACGCTCTGCGCTGCTTGGCAATGGATGACTAAAAGCAGAGATGATAGGTATCTATGTATGCATGTGTTTATAAATAATACTGCTATTGTAACACATTTTCAGCCTGGTATCACCATGTTGGCCTGAGTGTTCAAGCTTTAGGAGAAGAGGTTGCAGAAAGCTAAACACAAACAAAAAAGCCCAAGCGGATCCAATAACTGGACATTGCACAATACCCTTCCTCCCCTTGAGTCAGCCAGAGAGCTTCTCACTACACTCTTCACCTTCTCACCTGCACAGGGTCTTCCTTCCAAAACAGCTTTACTTTTAAGCATCACTCATGCTTGCAAGCTGGCGCTAGCTTCACTTGCCAAGTGAGGGAAGCTGTGAAAAATAAACCAAGATTCACGTGGGACTCAAAGAACAGCCTCAGCCTCTTTTCAGTTTACATACCAACTTCAACTGCCAAGATGCTTGCATTCATGGGCATATAGTGTAACTGGGGTTAGAAGAATTCACCCATATAAATGAGTTAGAGAGGGTAAGCTTTGATGCCAAATTTAATAGGTGAGTCTGTACAGGTGCTTGTGTTTGGCTGGACTTTCCAAAGGCTGAAGTATTTCACTCCTATTGACCTTCACTTCAAGGTGGGATTCTGGCTGCCCCAGGTGCTTTGAAGATCCCACTTTTGTCTTTTGAGCTGCAGAACAATGACGATAGTGTCAGTGAGATAGAGTCATGGTGACAAATGCTAGTGAAAATGCTAAACACAAAAGTCAGCAAGAGTAGAAACCCCAGGATGAGTGTTTGCTGCTTCTCATGGAAGTGGAAAAAAGGAAAAGACCCTGAGACAGGAGAAAAGAGAGGTAGAAGAAACCATAAGCTCCAGACAACCTCACTGATGAGCAGCATCTTCTTCGTCCTAGGAACCAGAGACAAGGCTTAAGCCCTGATATCTCAGAGCAAGGATGAGAAAGAGGCACTTGCTATCTTCTACCTCTTGGTTCTTCAAACCTCCAGGCAAGACCAGGGATGGTGGTCCCAACCCACATGTTACTTCAGCCTAAGCCTTATTTGGCACATACATAAAGTATATTACACAAAGCAGCAACATGGTTCCATGTGAGGAACAAGGTGTGCGCTGAAGTGTGTGGGAAGAAACATCACTGATTAATCTTAAATTCAAAGTGAGACTGGAAGAAGAAGTAGTGGTTTTTACAGTTGGAGAAACAACTTTTGAGTTATGCAAATGTTTTGAGTTATGTTTGATGAAACATAGAAAATGGACTGATTTTCAGGACCCAAGCTCTTCTACAGGGTGTGAAGGGGAAGGTCACGCCTTGTCAAAGGGCTTAGGTACCTGCAGGAGTCTATCACTTATTAGACCAAATGAATAAATAAAGGCACTCCAGCAGTCCTGATCTCTGAATTTTAAATTGGTGTTATCTAACTTGATCTCTGACTCCCTCTTCAGGAACTCCTCCTCTGATGACAATTCACAACTACACAAAGCCCACTGCTGTAAAGCTTTCAAAGGAATTGCATTCCCATGTGGGCAGAAATCACGCTGAAAAACAAGATCTCTCTACAAATAGTTGCACCCAGTTAGGGCTTTAAGAGATGTTTACAGGGCTGGCTCACTGCTTATAGCCTATGGAGGTTTTTTTCCCTAAACCTATGAGAAAAATTTGGCTGTTAAATGTAATGTTAGATTTTATGCCCTAAAATGCTTACTAATTCAGGGATTTGCTATGACTTCAAATTCTGTTTCAACCAAACGCTTAAGCCAGTACTTCACTCTTTATTTAAGAGGTAATATAGTTGTGCATGATTTGTACCTGTGTTGCAATAAATTCGGTCTCAACTCAAACACAGTTGCCACAGGCAGTGTCAGTGTATTCCCAAAAAATCTTCTTCAGCTTAACTGCTGAATCGGGGTCTTCAGTATGATGTATACCAGGGGATAATTGCCTAGTTCTAGTGCAACTTTACTTCTCTGCCATGCAAATCCCACACTCATCTGAGTCACTCTTAATTACCGGATCTACTTCTCATCTCCACCGTCTACCTTATTTGTTGAAGCGCTAGCAAAGCAAAACTGAAAGAACAACAAAGCCACTAGTAAGCTTTGTATAAGTAATGGTTCTTTTTTACAGCAAAATTTGTCAGCCCTGGAACTCCTGCCCATGAGTCGGGAAAATGGAACCATTCAACACTGAACCACCTATAAAATAAAGCAGCTGTTCAAGCTCCTTGCTATATTTATAGAAATACAGGTATACCTACAATGCAAATGTTTACAGTGATTTTGCATACCCCATATGAAATAAATATCACAAGCAAATTCTAATATTCAAAACTGAATAGCATACAATGTTAGGGACCAAGTTACATTTATAAATGCACAAGCATTAATACTACCTGTTCAGCCTAATTTCTTATGCAAGCTTCAGCAATTGCTAGCTACATTACACTTCAGGAGTCATATAAATGTTGGTCATGCCAAAATCTAAGAAACAAAACCACAAAAATTCTCCACCATCCATCCAAATCATACAGTTTTTGACAGATACTGTAATAAGATAGTGGTTTCATGAAATTCATTAACATTGTCCCATATTAAGTATCAAGTCTGGAACACAGGTCTCTATGTTCTAAAGGAACTCAAAATCAGAGCAGGAGCAATAGGTTTGTCAGCACTGTGTCCATGCATATAGCAAAAGCAGAGACAATGAGAGTCTGTACCTGGACCAGAGCTGCAATTATTCAACATAAAGCAAGAATAGGGGTGGCTTTACTGGCAAAAGGAAGGAGAAGGAGAGAAGAGGGACTGGACACAGCCACAGTGACAATTGTTGTTGCAGAATAGTTTGGAGAAATAGCCTGGAATCTGTAGCCTGGTATTGCCAGCTCAGTCCACAAAAATGGCCCCCACCCCAAAAGGCAGTAAGAGTTCTGCTGGCAAGAGCAGGTTACAGTATCTGTATTCTAATACGAATATTTCTGCCAACAGTTTTTCATGGAGGAAGTGGGTGATTCTCAAGTACATCTCTTTTCAGGAAAGAAATGTTCTCCCACACTCAATACCCTGATTCAACTTCAGCTCACACTACTGACTATTAAAATCTAGATCCTGCCCTGGAAATTTGCTTACACTTTAGATCATGCCACTTTTCTCATCTTGCAAAGAGGAACGTGAAGAGGATCTTCCTAGCAACAGCTCCTTCTCATGAATCAGGCTATCTAGCAGGTCCTCCTGTCTGTAGTTATGATAAACCTTCAGGAAAGCCAGAATGGTAATTCCCAGCCAAGTCAGCCAGGCAGCCCAGAGACCAAACTAGAGAAAAAAAGAAATTATAAAGAGGTCAGTAATGTATTGTAAAAATAAAGTCAACTGTACAGGCGAATATCAAAATCTCAGCTGGATCAAACTCTGTGGAGTCACACTAAGTCACACCAAGTCACACCCAGTGAGGTCCTGACCCCACTGTTCCTCCACACAAATTATTTCCAGATTAAAAGGTAAAAACTTTTACATACTAGAAAACCTGAAGCAAAAAAGTACTAAGTACAATAATGAAAAAAAGAAATACGTGTAAAGGAGGTGCATCCACTGAACTTCCCATATCTGGGACATTCTGGCCAGCCCAGAATTCTTGGGATTATTTCACTTTTGTTACCTTAGAATTGCAATATGATTTGAGGCATTTTCCAAAACTGCCTTCCCAAGTCCCTCAGGCCTTCCACTACCCCTGCAGAAGTGTTAAGGTATTTCTATTTAAAATACTGTTGAGAAAATCTTACAAATGAAACCTTCACATTCTGGAGTAACTGGTTCACTATGAACTCTGAGAGCAGGCAAAACCCATTACAATGAATCCAAGTGCCTCGTGGCTCATTTATGCCTGGCATTAGAGACCTGGGCTTAAAGTCTCAGATCTACAATAAATCCCATCACTAACTTAGTCTCTCTTGCTTAACTTCATAGAAATCATTACAATTTGATTGGTTCATGCACATGAATGTTGGCCTCCCTGACTCAGATGAAGCTCATTTGTTGCAAGGCTTTCTGGCAGAAATTCCATTTTAATTCTATGATGCCTTTAGCAAAGAAGCATTAATTGAATCCCAGTATTTCAGTTTTGATATACTGAATTTTTAATTAAAAGAATACAAAAATTTAAACATTTACAGACAGTAATACAGCAATACAGCTGTGTACTCTAATAGTCAATTTAGATAAACAAGGGACACTATTTTTTGTAGGGAGTTTATGTTCCTATATATCTTGAACACTTTGGAAATTCTCTTATTTCTGCCTATACTTACAATTGTCTCACTTCACCAGTAAAACATACTTTTAAGTTATTCTACAAACTCTGGAAATAATAAAAATATAATAATTTGGCTTTATACATCTAGAGAATTGGAAGCTTTGCATTCATTTCTTAAGCACCACTTCATTAATGATATATTTTCTTATGGGCATTCAGATAACGGTTACTGCTGTGGTCTTCTCAGCATCTTTGATATGGAAGAACCTACTTGGATTTAACCAAAGTCAGTGAAAATCCCAGTGCCATTCTGATGTGCTGGAAGCATCCAAATAGAGGAAACATGACAGAGACATGAACAAAGACTGCTTTTAAGTAAAGCCTGTTGTAGGAAGTTATTGCTCTTAAAAGGAAAGGTTTGCTTTAGCCCATATGTCTAGTCTATTCTTGAGTTTTTCTTTCTATTGTTTCAAAGAATCTTATTTGCCCTACATAGGCAAACCCATTCTTGTATCTTCATCCAACTCTGTTTACCATACCCTGGATATCAAAAAACAATCATGCAGAATTTCCATGCTACGCAGACACCACACCACCCCCCCCAGCTTGTGCCTTTCTTCAAACAGTCATAATCAAGATTCACTTCAACACTATCAGGTTCAGCTTTTAAAACCAAATGGTGTTTTCCTGGAGCTGTTATGCTCCCAGGTTCTTCACATTTGGGTGTTTGGGGAGCTTAGTGGCTCTCCAACTAGCTAGAGCTAGCCTGCTCTACCCAGTGACATCTGGAATAACGGGGATTGATGTAGGGACCCACATTCAATGGCTTGGGCTGATCCATCTGTATTGTGATATGTTAACTCTCCTCCAACTGCATGGACCTTGAATTTTTAGGCATGGCCCCTTGTTAGAGAAATGCCTTCTCTTGTATATAGATTATATCAACTGTCCATCCAGAGATCACAAGGTGGACATGGACATTTAGTTCCCATGAACTCAAAGCTATAGACCCATAACAGGTTTACTTCTGCTACTTTCCCACTAGCTGGTAGATTAGGAACGAATAGCAAAATCTGCTACAAAATACAGCCTGGCCTTGGGCTAGCATCATATAAAGAGATCACTTTGACAGTATATTTCTGTCCTACATGCAGATATGCCTGAGCTGGGTATCCAGATACCAGTGCTGACAATAAAGACACAAAACTAGCTTGTGTCCAAAAGGCACAGTTACCTTCGAGGAATGCCCCAGGCAACCTAATGCTTCTTCCCATGAGGGACAACATAAGAAGCATGTGTATGGGTGCAGCCCTGCACGGATGGGGCTATCCTCCTTGCAGATCTAGTGTGTGCTCACATGCACAAGTGCCCAAGTCCCAGTGTTCACTGACTTTGACTGTTGACTTAGAACTAGCCTATTCAATAGAAAGGTCTTAGTGGTCTAATTCTCAAAGATTCATTGGAAGACAGTCCTATCTAAATGACAGTAATATTTATTTTCAATGGTCTGATATTTATATAGCTCAGACCATTTCAGAAAAACTCATGGAAGGCAAAGCTAATAGCCTTAGACATTATTCTGAACAGCAGTGAAGAGCTCCAGGATGTCAGTGTTTTTGCAGAGCTCATCCTTTGGAGAATTAACAAATTTTCCATCATGAGTAACAAGATCAGTGACAGAATCAGGTTTTGCCACGTTTGCATTCAAAACTATCTATTTTGAATTTAAAATGAAAATGAGCCCATCACTATCATCCTGATTCAGCACTTACTGAACTCAGTGGAAACATTCTCATTGATTTCAGAGGAATGGTAGTTCAACTCCAGCAATCCCAGATCAATGAGCAAGTGGCAAATGAACTGGAAAAGAACTATAACCTAGTCTGACCTACCTGTGCAATAGCAAACTGGTCATAGAAAGCAGAGTTTTCTAAGTTCAGTTCAAGATCTATATCCTGCAATTCTTCACAGCTACCCAAGGAAGGCATTTGGAGGAGAAAAAAGAACATTATTTCAGAGATTCCAAACAGGCAAACCAACTGTAAAAGAAAGCAACATCTTAAATCTGTTTCAGTCACAAGGGCAATGTTCTACCAAAAGATATTTAAGTTATCACAGTAACCATGTTGCTTGCCAGTTTTCTCTTAAACTAGGCTAAAAGAGGCATGTAATTACTTTCTTTATAAAAAACCAATGTATAATTATGTAAGTGATAACACCAATCTTCCATAAGTGGAATTGCAATAATTATTATGAAAACAGTACTCTTACAACCCTCTTCTCCCATTATCCCCAAGCCTCCCACATATACACATCTGGCATCACCCCATGTTGGTTGCTTCACCCCTCAGTGAAACAAAGTGTATGAGCCTCCATTACCTTTTGACTTCATCAGGAAACGCCTCAGAAGAAGAGATTGTGTGGGTGTTTTTGTTTCGGATGCTCCAGCAAGGAGATGATACTCTGATGGTAAGACAGAGGCTGCCTACAGATTTTACAAATAACTTGGACTTTTACTGGTGTGAAAAAATTACCAGGATTTTGAGGTTGTCTTTCTATCTCTTGGTTGATTTCTGCAGCCTCTTCTCTCTCCTTTTCAGTGCTGTCGGTCATCTTGGGTTCTTATCCGAATATTCGATTAGGCGTTATTTGTAATTGAATTTTTAACCGAATATTCGAATAATTCGATTAATCGTTGCAGCCCTAAACAGAACATTTACTATGGCATTTTACAACATATGACAATATGCAACATAAATGTATGCTTTAAGTAATATGTTTATTTAATATCATATGACATAAAATGTCACTTTTTCCTCTCTCTTCATTGTTATTTCTTTGATAGGAAAAAACCTACCTCAACTTATCTTGTTTCCTGTAAGGAGTATAATCATCATTGGATACAGCAGGCCATTTTAGGAGCTGCACATTTTGTGCACTGTAAGGAAGTATCAACAATCTGTTGACACTTACAAAGTACTTTCCATTCTGTCGTTCTCAGGGCATCCAGAGCACCTTTACGAGGCCAGCATCTTTACATGAAATTTTGGATGACAGTGCACTGGGGCACAAGCAGGGTGACTGACTTGACTGCTGTCACACAATGGGTCAGTGGCAGAGCCAGGACAGCAAGCCAGGAGCCCTGGCTCCCTGTCCCCTGCCCTGCTTACAAGGCCACACTCTCCCTACTCTTAAGAGCATTTCCAAATCTTGCTGTCCTTTGGAAATAAAACATTTTGAACTAATGGATTTCTTTTGAATATAATCATGAATCTAAAAGAAACCATGAAACTCCATGGAAACATACTTTTCTTTGTGGGGTGCTAAAGCAAAAAAAAAAAAGGGGGGGGCAAAAAAAATCTGGATTTGCACATTACAGGTGCCTTCTCACCCTTGCTTACCTTGCATGCAGTAAGTACAGTTTGCAGCACCACTGTTCATTTGTGCATATATGAAAAAGAAGAAAAAAGAGAAAATGTATTTTTCAATACTAACCTATTTGGCATACTTCCTTTTTCGGTAATTGCATCACACCACATGTTAAATCCTACACTCACTATAGTGCTTGCAATAAATGTGATAAATACCACAAAGGCGCTGATCAGCAGATTCAGGAAAGCATAAAAGAAGGAGCTGCAATAAAAAGGAAGAAAAATGTAACTCATAAACAGCTGAAACACAACATCAGCAGTCTCTCTAAGCAGCATACCATGGGTGCAAAGATATCAGTTTCCATTTGAAACACATCTGTTTAATGAAGAACACCTAATACACTGAAAAACTACAGATTATTATTTTGAGCCACATTATTATATTTAAGCGCTTTTGATTTTGATAATTTTTTTTTTCACCATAAGAGGATGGCACTTTAAATATTAAAAAATAAGTGGTGATTGTTCATACACAGCATGGCTTTTGTTAGCTGTAATGATGAAAATCACCATTGTTAAAATAAATGCCATTAACTTAAATTATATAGTAAGCGGAGCTAAAATTATTTCATGACTAATTATGTCCCCATGATAATTGGGACAAAAATTGCCTTGGAGAGGGAAACTAAAAGTAAAAAAACAGTACTGATAGCTATAATAATTTTATGCAATGTAACACAAGGTACTGCCACCATAGGACAAGAATCTCAGTTTTATGGGCAATTTGCAGAGCAGGCCAGCTTCACCTGGAACTTCTCTGGCATTGGTGTTATTTCTGGCAACTGAACATCAGTTTACCTCAGCCCTGTTAAATCTGCCCAACCAGGGCTAGCCCTTGGTACATGCTGTGTTTGGAATGGTATGGGGTAGAATGTTTACAGTGGTCCCATAAGGCCAGGGAATTCCAGCCTCACTGTTTAACTTCCCCCCACTTAATTCTAGCTAGTGAAAACTTTCTAATCCTTTTTTTCATCCATCTGACCAAGCCCTTCTCTACTTGAAACTGCCCTAAGTGGTACTTGGAAAGTCTCATTATCTAAAAACTGGGCATCTACTTTCTTGGAGAAAGACTGGCAACTCCAGGAGGCTCAGGAAGCTCCAGGAGGTCATCCTGTTCAGGTTAGGTGGTAAGGATGAATATGACGAATTTCCCACTACTCTCATTATACTGGGGATAGAAGGAGTCTACTCACTAGAGAGGCAAAAAAAACCCCAAAACGAACAGTAATTACTTTTCCATGATGGCTCACTAAATGAAAAGTCGAGAGGCTTTCAGAGTCAGTGTTTGAATCCTGGGAATGTTCTAGGCTAGACAATCCTAATTTCAACAGGTTATACATGATGAGGCATATAAGGAGAATTTCTTTTAAATGAAACAGTTGCCGGTGGGGTAATGTTCCTGGTTTGATGTGGCTTTAGAGGGGTAGCCTAGCCTGGATTTCATCCCAAGTGTTGCTAAAACCATATCCACTGTGTGCACCTCAGCATGGTATGCTGGCCCGAGAGTCAGAAAAGACTTGAGCTGTCCACTGAATAAAAACAGAGTTGACATCAAAATTAGTAAGAGCTCTGGAAAAAGAACAGTTAATAGGATTATTCAGTGGATCATCATCAGCCCAGGACCTCCAGTCCTCCCTCTGCTTCCTACCCTGCAGCAGAAGAAATGCGAAGGTCCAGAATCTGACCTTCCACTGCCAAAGCAGGACTTGATTTGTACTTGGCGATCAGTAACCATCACTGTGTGCTGGAGATTCATAAGGCCAGGGCATCCTGATAGAGAACTGTGCTAAACTGGCTCTCTTCCTTGCCTATTATTCTCCTTAATCAGAATTTCAAGCTACACATTCCAGATTGAATGAATGCCCTGTAGTAATAAATGCTTAGAGTCAAAGTAGAAGACGCTTTGCAATCCTGATATCTGAGTTGTACTTCTACCTTTCAGCTGAGCTGGATAGTCCCAGGCCCAGAGCATGGCTGGCAGCTAGCACTTGCTTTTTCTACTCCTGCAAGCAACTTGAGCTTTGTCTGTCCTGGAGGCAAGGGGTGCAGAGACCCTTTCAAGAAGGATTTTTAGCAGTCTTCACTATCTGACAGCAATCATTCAAAACCATTGCACATGAAGATTGGCCACCTTGCTAGGAGGCGTAGGGTGCCAACCCTGGCTGCTTCGGGTGGCTCACCCTGGGGCTGGCCCAGCAGCAGTGGTCCTGCTCAATAGGATCAGCAGTGATGTCATTGTGCTTCATCCTCAACTGCCTCTAATCAGAAATGGCAATTTTCATTTGTGGTGAGTAGCTCACATTTATCTCTCCATCCAAACAGAGCTGCTTTCAAGCCCATTTGAAGTATTAACAAATGGCTGTCTAAAATCAGAACAGTGTGTGTCCTGCTTGACAGACAGTGGCAGATCTGGTACAGGACAAACCTTCTTTCTTACTAGGAAACTGCTGATTTCAAGCAGCTTCCTTCTCATCCTGTTTTACCATTCTGTAATGCTTATGGTTATCTCCTCATGCCGACTTGCTCTGTCTTTGGGACAATTTTCAGGGGCCTTATGAACAGTTTTGAACTAAATAGCCACTTTTGGAAGCAGGCCAAATGTCTGATCCGGTTTTCACTATTACAAGGTTTTTACTGCTGGTTTCTTCCAAATATGAACTAGTTCTGAACTGCAAAACTAAAACAAAGCATCTGGATTTAACTAATTCTCTACAGATATCTGGTCACCTGAGGAAGCTGAATTCAAATGTGTTAAGAAGTACATGGTTATATTTAGAACTTGTAAGGTAATTTTTAATATGGAAATAAATTTCTAGTCTATACTTATAGCATGTTTTATTATTAGGCAGCTTGAGGATGGTCAGAAAGAACCAGAGAGACAACACTGCTACACAGTTCCCGATATTACCAACATCAGGGTGTTGTACAAGCCCGGATGTAAGTAACAGCCACTGACCCAGGAAACCTCTAGGACAAATAGATCTGGACATGAGTGATTTGCCCTTGACACTGTCCTTAAACCATGGGGAAATAACTTTCTTAGTCTAGCCAGGCACCAGCACATGTTCCTGCCTTCCCCTTTTCATGCAGCTGGATGCTTGGAGGGCCCTGGACCCATAGCACCCACAGGTTGGGTTACCTGTGTCAGGGGCTCTACCCAAGGTGGCAGGATAGGCCACCAGAGAGGCAAGCACAGAGCACAGTGCTCCCAAGCTGCTTCCTGGACCACCACGTCTCTCACTATACCTGCTGGGATCTGGTGCCCCTTGGTTTGTCTGAGCACAGTACTCAGCTGCCAGTGCAGCCCTGCGGCTGCTGCAGGGAGTGCTCGACATTGCTCTCGTGTCGTAACCAAGCAATGGTTGTTCTCTGCAATAGTTGCCATGTCCACCACAAGAGCAGGATAAAAACAGAGAGGAACCACCACCTTCTCCCTTCTGCCCTCCCACCACCACCACATAAAACCATACTGTTTCAAGGTTTTTCACACACCTGGTGTACATCTTGGGAAGGCCCCCCTTTACAGGGACATGTAGTGGGACCATGGTCAGGAGACACCTGCTAGCCCCAGCCTCCAGCATCACCCCAAAACCCCAAACACCCTCCATGCCCATCACAGCTTTGCTGGCCAGATGCTGCTCTCAGACTGCTAAAGGGCAGCAGGTGCATAGCGGTGAATCTGTCCTGCTCCCCGAAACCCATGTAGGGGAGCATCACCCAGAGAGGGCCCTGGACACAGGTGGGGGTGTACGTAGTGTGTGTGCAGACAGACACAGGCAATACACTGCCTCACCTCACGCCCCTCTAGGGAGCAGGATGATCGGAATGGTGCAAAGCCCAGTGCTTCACCCCCAGGATGCTCCCACTTGCCCCAGCCTGCAGGAGGGATGGGCACACCCTGCCCTCCCCAGAGATACTTACTCCTCATGCCCTTTGCAGAGGAAGAAGAGGGTCCTCCAGGCCTGCACTGTGGCCAGCAGGAGGGAGAGGAGCCCGGTGAAGATGCTGAAGCGGCAGGCAGCCTCGGGCCCCCACTCCTGTACGGTGAAGCGCTGCCTCTCCACCGTCAGGTTGGCATTGAGCCACATGCCCTCGGTGAAGAGCAGGCACCGGCCGTGGAAGTCGTTGCCATTCTCAGAGAGGGGCACCACCACGATGAAGCTGAAGAGGAAGGCCATGAAGTAGCAGATGCACTGAGCGAAGAGGAAATTGCTGAGCGCCATGTCCGCGGCTCTGCGCAGGCAGAGGGAGGGAGGGAGGGAAGGAGGGAGGAATGCAGGAGGGAAGGATGCAGGAGGGAAGGATGCAGGAGGAAGGGATGCGGGGGAGGGGGGAGGATGGTGGGATGGAGGGAGGAAGCCTGCAGCAGTAGGGGGTGGGGAGGGAGGATGCGCAGTGCAATGCAATGCAATGCCTCCTCCGAACACGGCTGCTGCCTCTCCCGCAGCCCGAGCTGCCCCTGCTGATGGCTTTGGGGCTTGCGGGGGGAGCAGAGAGGAAGGAATGTTGTGGGGGATGCTCTCTTCGGGAAAATCTGGCCACTGATACACCCTGGCGCCCAGAGGGTTAAGTCAGTCCATACCTCCCCAGCAGGGCTCTCAGGACACTGATGACACAGGACATTGATGTCACCAGTGTTAGTGACAAGCAGCCCTCCACCGCAGGGGGGAATAAAAAGCAAGAAAAAGAAAAAAGAAAAAAAAACCAAAAGAAAAGGAATCCCCAAAATTCACCCTGCTTGCTGGATCCCAGCAAGTTTTGGCCCCAGTTTCTAGAAATCTGGCCACCAACCTCAGGTGGTGACAAAAAGAGACAGGGTACACATCCACCCCAGGACCCACAGGGTGAGCGGTTTTGTTCCTAGCCCACCTAGTCATCCCCCCAACAAGGTATTGCAAGTGGCAGCAAGGGCTCACTGGAAGTGGAATAACTTTCTAGCTTCTGTTGATCCTTGGTGTCAGTTAGGGGTTGCCCAGGCTTGGGGTCACCTGCATCGTCTCCTGGCTGGCGGATGTAGAAGGAGTGAAAGAAAATAACTCTGTGCTCCAGCTGGACTTCAAGCTGAGTACGGACCAGCACAGCAATGGTACATGCATGGCAGGGACAGCTGCCACTCACTCAGTTCCCAGGGATGAGCATCCACCTTGCTCTGCACTGTTAGGGACCAGCTCCCTACCCCACACCACTCTTAGAAAACAGAGCATCTCCTCACCTGTAGGGCCCAAACTGCGTGGCCAGGATGTAAGAAAGCAAAAGGCCAGAGGAATGTGACTTGTGCTCAGTTCCCCACCTCCCAGCACAAAAATCTAAATGAAATTGACACCAAGTTAGAGTTTCCCCTCAATTACAATTTCATTTTTCCAACTAAACATGAATCCTCTTTCCAATGCAAGACACCACAATTCATCTCCAGTTCCAGGTAAAGTCATTTCCTAATCCAATTTCCTAGCCACATCGAGTCTGAGATTACCTGCATGTCTGAGATCCCTTCTTAATCCCAGGGCTGTTTCCAATCATTTTAGGTACTGTACTACTTCCCAGGTAGCATTTAAAGGAGCAGATGAGAGACTGGGACCCCGAATATACTGCACATGGGATTTCAGGCTTGTGTTTCCATTGGGCAACAAAACAATTATTTTTCTATGCCCCTAAGAGGTTTCAGATACAGTCCTGAGGCAGGCACTGGTGGGATTCTCAGAAAAGACACTAAATTAGCTTCATTGTAAATCATATGTGATGAATATTATCTTTAAATCTTGCTGTATCTGTACAGGGAAAGTAGTTTTTGTGCAGAACCAGCTTCTTGAATAAAAACTTTTGTCAGTATGTATGTATGAACTATGTCAGGCCATTTTTCTGATCCTTACCCAACCCTGATAACCAAAAACTGCATTTCAATTTTGCAAGATGAGTTATAGAGCATTGACCTGACCCTGTGTGGATAGACGTGTGCTCCTAACAGAAAAGATTTCGCTGATATTTCAGTCTGGAAAGAAGGAAAGTTTATTGCTCTTAACCTTGCTTCCATGAAGTGCCGGGTTCCCAAAGGGTTTTGTCCTTTATCCGGAAGGAAATCAGACCTGGATTGATCTGGAAAACTATTTTCTTTGAAACCTGACACATCCGATTTGCCAGATAATGTTCTCTGAAGTTAACCTGGGAGGTCAACAATGTCATAAAAGCTCAGTTATTGCTTACACTGGAGCCCACAAAAAAGGCCAGCAGATGCCAATGCCGCTTTGCCTCGGTCAAGTCCCATGCTCAGATCTTACCATTAGCTACCACGAGGCTATGTTGCAGGAGGGTTATTGCAGAGGTGAAACATGAGAGTCACGTGTAGAGCATGTAAAGTTGTCTTTGCTGATGAATGAACTCAAGCAAGCATTTATCAAAGAGATTCAGAAAATACAGTTAGACGTTTGCAGATGTTAACATACATATAAAAGAGCTGCATTTAGCAGGCTGACAGCTACTGAAGTGTAGTACTTGGTCAGATGGAGAGACCACACACCGGAATGAGCAAAGAGGTAGAAATCAAACCTGTCAGGCATCACTTGTTTGGCAGCTGCCTGGATTTCTCATCCTCTTCTCTCATGTAAATCCTAGACTGGAACTTGGTCTCTGAAATACACAGCTGCTTTAGTGGAGTAAATTTGATGGTGCTTTACAAGGAAGTCTTAAATAGGCTAAGTTTCCTTAACATGGGGAAACTGGGGTAGAAAGGCAAGGTGAGTATTTATTTATTCTTTCTTACATCACAGGGAATGGAGGGTTTCAAATGTACAGGCCAGGCAGAAATTCTAAAACAGAGGAAAAGATGCCCATATTTCACACAGTACATAATTACTCTGTAGCACTCACCATGGGACATTGTAGAGGCCAAAATAAAATGCCAGTTCAAAAAGATATTAGAGAAACTAATGGGGAAAAAGGCCATCAAGGACTCCTAAACACAGAGCTGGGAAGTAACCTTTAGGTCAGGAAGTCCCTGAACAGCAGGTTGCTGGGAAGGTACAGTCATAAAATAATCACTGTGCACTTGCCAGAATCCTGCATTCTTTTCTAAACCAAGCTTCCGCTGCTGGCTGTCCTTGGAGCAAAGTTCAGATGTCTTCTTATTGCAGCCCCACCATGGCCAACCACATCTTGAGCATGATATCCTGGACCTCCTGCCTGCAGCTCAGGTGGGGCTTGCCCAGGTTTTCTGCACAGGAACTTCTGTTCCCATCTCCCACAGGGAAGAAACCCCACAGGGACCTGTGTGCTGACATGAGACTGAAGGTGGCTTGCTTAGCATCAGGGAGGGTGAAGTCCCAAGTTTGTAAATTCTTTTTCTCTGGGGAAAAAAAAACCAACAACCACCAAACAAACAAACAAACAAACAACAAAAAAAAAAAAAACAACCAAAAAAAACCAAACAAAGAAGAAAACAAGCTACATGATCAACTGCCATTGCCCCTCAGTGGTAAGCATAAAACCAACCTGCATAAATCAAGATCAGAGGTACTGTATTTGCCTGTATTCCCTTCAGCCCCATATCTCCTTCTAGCTGCCTGGATAATCCTCTGTAGATCAAGTAACATTGTATGAGTTGGACTGGTGTGGAATGACTGATGGGGACTGTGGTTTTGGCTGTGTTGCTCCACACTCCCTCTCAAGTCATTAATTATGTCATCTGACATGAACATTGCTCTCAAATTGGTATTTGTGAGGTAAGTGATGAATTTCCTCTCCTCCTAATAGCTCATTAGGACATGTTTTATTATGGGAAATTTTGCTGATGAATTAATTATTCAGGCAAAAACATTTTTGTGAGCAACTTCGTTTACTTACATATTTGGTTTACCTTGGACATATCATTTCTGTGGTCTGAGAAAAATAATGGCCGCGTATCTAGAAGGTGGCTATCATCTTGATACAAGTAATGTGCTGTTTATTTCTTGTGAGGAGGCAGAGCCACAGCAGCACCTCTGCAGAAGGAAACCCAGGGAGCAATATGTTTTTATTCTGAGCAGAGAAAAACAGTCCAAACGGCTGCTTTTGAGCCAGCCCTTCCGTCACCCAAAGGCAACTTCTCCCTGATTTACTCGAGCTCAAACAGCTGCCTCAGCCTGTTTTACCAAAAGGTTTAGTAAACACAATTTGCCCCAGGCTCTGAAGTCTATTTTATTTAGACTCTCCAGTCTGTTTTATTATTATATTAATCCATTATTATTATTCCACAGGTCTTGACCTTTGTTAGTTGTCCTCTGAAAATAATAGAAAGGATACAGGCATCCCACATACCATTTTAAAATAGTTACTGCAAATACCACTTTTTAGGAGAGGTTTCTCAGTGTAGTCACTATCTTTAAGAAGGTGCCTGCCACTAGTTCAGAGGAATTATAGACAAAGTACCTAACTGTCAGCCACCTGTCACATCTGCATTTCTTCACAGCTACCACCGTGTCATGAATGTCTCAGGGCATCTCATCTGGCAACATCTTGACATTTTGTGGGGGTTTGGGGTTTTTTTTTTAAAGTATCTCCATTCTGCTAGGAAAGCTGTCTTGTCTGTGAGAAGGTTATGAGTGGAGAAGGTGCCATGCTGACAGACGTTAATGGAGCAGTTACCAGAAAGCACTTGAATGGCATTAATGTGTCTAGATAGAATAACCTCTGTATTTTAATACCCAAAGAAAAACAAACAAATTCAAACCTACTCACATCCTGAAGAAGGCCGGGCTTTTGGTGAAAATATAAATTAATAGAAAAAAAAAAAAAGATGCTTGAGATTTTCAGAGCATCATTAACCCTAAGCTCTCAGTGACTAGTGCGCGTCAGACTCCACACAGCACCTTGCAGCCTGCAAGAGCTATAACAGCTGGCAGGGACATGGTTCCAAAATGGCACATTATCTGCTCACCTGGCTCTCCTGTTCTGTTTTAAGGAGGACAGAGGTAATGACAAGGGTAGGACAAATTCTAGCAAGGCTCTGATCCCAGGTTCTGCACAGGTGAAAAGTGCATTGAAAAAACAAGCTTCAGGAGTGAATGTATATTTTCTTCTGGCACCAAAAAGATGTTAGAAAAGCATGGGAGAGTTGGAGACTGCTTAGGAGAATAAGAGGAATGAAAGGAAGGAAAAAAGATGACAGAAAAGAGATCAGCAAATTACGAACTCACAGAGTCCAAGCAATCAAATCTCAGCCCAAGGATAAATGTAACTCTGCCCCACTTTAGATTAAATAGGATCATTACATATTACATCAATTTCTTACATCTGCGGTTCAACCTGTGACAGCCAAAGACTGCAAAATCACCAGATCCAGAAGTCAAGCAGTCACTGAGGTCTTGTGCATCTGAACAGCGCTGGATCTGCTCAGAACTATGCACTTCACAGTTTGTGCTTTCTGTACTTACAGACATTCAGCATCCAAAAGCCCCTGGCATGCATGTAACCAACTTGGTTGCAGCGTTCTGCTCTATTTATTTCAACTGTTTTTTTCTGCCTGGCTAATTACTGGGACATATTATTTCCCTTGATAAGGCTATCCTGCGTGTCTTTCTAATGTCCCTGTCTGCTCTGTAGCATGAAAGGCGCGCAGCAGAACTGGCAGGCAAGGCTGTGGCTCCACCAGCCACACAGCAGCAAAGTCCGGTGTGTTGTCCACATCCCCTTCTCTGTTTCTACCTCTTGCAGGAAGGTGTGTTTAACAAGGGTAATTCTTACGCCATGCAGAAATCTAGCAGAAATTTGGCAGAAGACCTCTGAACTGTTTTATCCTCAGGCCTTTACTAGTGATTGACTCTTTGGAGAGTCTGATGACCAGAGCCTGGCATACAGGGTGCCCAGCACTCGCAATGCTGCTGCTCCAGCTCTGAGCCTTTTGAAAATGATGTTCTGGGTGTTTTTTTCTTGAATATCACTCAAACATTTCCTAGGCCTAATATGACCTTGAAAAAGAACTTCAGCCTTTGCTGGTATTGTTTTTCTTTGTAAAATCATTTTTATGTGTATCCACTAACTAAATTGTATCATAAGATCAAGTCATTTCCCCGGGAAATTCTTAAGGTCGGTAACCAAGGATCCACCACAAAGACAGCTGAAAAGCAAGGGGAAAAAAAATCGCTCTGTAAACCACAGCATGTTTTTCAATGAGTTATTGTGATTTAAAAGGTTTTAGGTTGCAGAGAGACATATCACAGAGCACCTCTGCTGTTCATTCTAATTAAATGTATGTTTAATAACATTTTAGAAAAAAAAAAAAGGCATCTCAAACCCCTGTCCAAGTAACTGGGTGCTACAAATCAGCATATCTCAATTAGTTTCAATGCCTCTGCGCTACTTTACACCAAAGGAGGTTTTGACCTACCTGTCTTTACCAGTTTCTGTTCCACTCACACAGACATATACTAAGAGCAGCTAATGGGTAGCATGCCAATTAATAACATAGAGTTGCTTTATGTATGACATATTGTACCATGCATTGATTTTTAATCTGCTCAAACTAGCATTTGTCATACCGGGTGAAAGTCTGATGTGAGAAATAGCCTCTTCATTTTGCCTGACAACTATTAACACTGAGCTAGTCTTCAATGCTCATGCCGCAGGCAACTGCTGCTGCCAAAAATAAATGCAAAGACTGAGGAGAGACACAGTTTTCAAAATTAAACTCTGTCTCAAAAGTGAATAAATCAGGACAGAGAGGCACATCCTTAATTCCTGGAGACAGGAGGAACTTCATGGTGACTGTTGACCTCTGAGGAGCAAAAAAGAACCCAAAAGGTTAAGATGGGGCTTTGCTACTGTACATGGGATAATGCAGCTATAAAGGGGGCAAATGGACTTACATTGATCCTGGAGCCATAGATTAAGGGTGAAGTACAACAGTCTTGCAGTAGCATACAGTCGTATCACAGTCTGCAGACAGCATCCTAAAGACCATCAACCTGAGTAAAGTCCCACCACCAAAATGCGTATTGGGCAGGTAGCTGTGAAAGCTGACAACCAGCCCCAATAAAACACAAGATACAAAGGCTTAGAGAGAAATAAGATTACTATGGCACCCAAATAGCTCCAGAGTGTATTGTGGCCTCATTAGTCACATTGCTCATATGTGAGATAGAGACAAATGTTCCTCAGCTCGGCTCCTCAGCTGAAGGCACTGGTACTAGTCTATTTACAGACAGTGGTAGGTCTGACCCGGTACATCATCTCTTGAGGCTACTGAGAAAGAAGTGGAAATAAATAAAAAAGAAGAGCCCCAGATCACCATCATATTCCTGGCTTGGTTCAGTTTTCAGCTCAGCAGATGAAACTGTATGAGCCAGGTGGTTTTGCAGAGCTCCATTTCCATATTTTGGCCCAAGCCAAAAGCACCTGCCAGCTAACCCATACTGACTGGCCGCAGTTTATCCTGTGAATGGATGTCGGGTATGCATCAAGTGCTGCCACTGGAATTAGTTATTGGTAATAAACAGAAAATCAGATAGGTCTATCTGGTTTTGAAAACAATAAACCCTTTGGCTTTCCGAAAGTCAGAGGACTCCCAAATGTCTCATGTGGTTATTGCTTTCTTATTGTTAGCATCTCTTGTAATGTTATGATGTGTTTGCAAAATGTAGTCCTGCTGAGGCTTTAGAAACATTAAAGGTTCAACTATTTATTCCCCTTCTTATTATAGGGTATAATTTGTTTGCAATGTACAAGGATCAGTTATAAAATGATGTGGTGGACTTCGTATTTAAAGGTCTGCGCAGGGAGGATAACACCCACTGCTTGAGTAAATCCTGAGGTCCCCAGAACTTACTGCATAGCTGAAACGCAGCTGTATTATGCATCGTTATTGCCAAGGGCATCAAAGGTTCTGCAGGATGTTTGGTGGGGAGAGAGAATAAAAAAGGGTAAATAAAAATAGATTAATATAATGATTAGCAAATCAGAGATTCACATGTGAGCTCAAAATTAACTGCTTTGGAAGTTCAATCAGAGGTCCCACCTTGTGTCCGGAGCACATGCATTTTGCATTGATCAGAGCAGAGTTTTGAATACTTGACATAGGAGATGAAATATAGATCTGTGATTTGCAAAGTAAAGAGACAACAATAGCAATATTGAGACATCAAAATAGATCTGGATGTCACACTCCTGGCTGCAATAGTGATACCTTATCTTGTGGCAGAGATGAAAAGACAAGGGAATATGAGCTCATTATTGTAACAATTACTTTAATAAGCATGTAAAAAGGGTATTTTGTGGGGGTTTTGCTGTTTCTTGTCATATTTGGTATTCGTTTTCCTTCTGATTGATCAACAACATTGATAAATAATGCCTTTTACTAAAATGCACAGTATGAGCAAGATTTTTAGAAGTACTTTGTGATGTTTGGATGTTCCACTAGCACCGTCTCTACATAGACAGCAACAGACAGACCCATTTGACTCTGTCTGCACTCTGAGCTTGCCATAGGACAAGGACAAATTTAGCTAGTACCTTTATCTGAGAATCTGCTGCTAAGAAATGCAGGACCTACTAGCCAGGACATATTGTTTCAGGGCTTGCAGAGCAAAGGTGGACTGTGTCCAGCCTGCTTGGCAGGGGAATTCCTGTTTGTCTGCATCCTTCTCTGCTGCTATATCCTAATGCCTATCCCTCTTGAGAGTGGTCAACCGAACAACCTCCAAAAATAACCCTTTCTAGGAAACTCAGGCTGAGAACGGAAAAATGCAACACTAAGAATGTCGATAATCTTACTCAAAAGATTTCTCTCCACTCCTTCAATAGCTACGAACCACAGTGCAACCCAACTTCTGTGGGATCTCTGATCCTGATCTTTCTCAAAATGCACATCTCATGGTGGAAATTACAAAATTGTGAAGGAAACACAACAGAACAATTGTTCGTGCTGAAGGAGGTCTAAAAAATTCACTTAACATCGATTTCTCTTGCTGTAAAGGCCAGAAATGTCCATTGATGACAGCTGACTGAAATTACGGGGCTATTCTTTTGCTGACCAACTCCCATGTAAATTCTGTTGTTTAAGAAAATGCTCTGTACCTCCAATAAATGTAAAATTTGACTCCTAATTAGGAAGTTTATGCATTCAGAAAAAATGCTATATAAATGTGAAATATTTTTACTAACATTTAATGGAGAATTGAGTGCTATATTAACACTAGAAAATGGACTATATTATTTTTATACTGCAATATGCAAATATACTCATTGTTATTGCAGAATAGGAGACTGAATTTGCTAATGTTTTTTAATACCTTTATTATATTTCTCTGACAAAAATATCCATTAAAATACTACTTAAAGAGCATAAAGACTGTAGACATCTGAAATTAATTTTGATTTTTTTTTAAAACCAAGTTTTAAAAATTCAAATCTGTATTTTTCTGTTTTTACAAATAGCTCACCAAATCAATATTTCAGGAGAGTGAATCAATATTTCAGTACACTGTGATATAAAGTAAAAATAAAATTGGTCTATTAACATCTTTTTATTAGCATGTCAATTGCGGTGCACAGAATTTGCACATATGGGTGAAGAAATTGTTTCCTGAAAATGTGCAAATTGCTACTTCACTGAATGTAAATGAAGTACTAATTGCTCTTTGCAAACAATATTTATGCAAATTATGCCCTACTATTACATAGCAGTATGGAGTTTACATTTACATTTGTCGCAATTTTTCCTCCATCTATTTGACAGTGCCTGGACATCAGGACTTGGGCTATTACTCACTTTCTTTCCAAGGCATTTTATGGAGACATGAATGGGTGAAGAATGGGAAAGGACCTGCAGACAGTAATATATCATGACCTAGAGAGGCAGAAGATTTAAATCTGTTCTGTTATTCTATTGTGAAGTATT
Organism: Strigops habroptila; assembly: GCF_004027225.2. Taxonomy (NCBI): domain Eukaryota; kingdom Metazoa; phylum Chordata; class Aves; order Psittaciformes; family Psittacidae; genus Strigops; species Strigops habroptila. Next base: position 20,924,481 of record NC_046358.1, on the reverse strand, counting down.
TAGAATAAATGATTTCTATAAAATTTGTCTTCTACTCTGTTTTCCTGTTGACCTACAATATGTTGGGAAATTCTCTAGAAAAGTAATTTTAAACAACCTTCTGTTCTCAAAAATATACAGAAAATAATTTAAAGTAACAGATACAATCAGGCCAAACATTGAATTCAAATTGATATATTTGAACTTCGGGCGTTCTTTTACTGATGTTAACCTGGTTTTAAAAGTTTGCTTCTCTCTTTTTTTTCCTGTTAATATATCATTAATTTGGAGAAGTCAGCATATCTTGTCTAGAATTTCCCAGTCATAAGCGAGAAGAGCCTTTAATCACTTAAAGAAAGTCTGTTTGGTAATATTTATGATAATCAACTGGAAATTGTCATTTTGAAACCTTGAAAATCCTCTGTACACTTATCAATATTATATTTCCTGAGATGCAATCCTTCTACATTTGATATTAGTAGTTATCCCACCAACTTCATCAGTGTTCAGATTAGCCTTTTGTAGTTTACTTTACTTTACTAACATTTGTTCTATGATATAAAACTTTTTTTTTCATTTTTATGGTGTTTTTTATTGGGTACCAGAACTTCAAAATTTCAAGGCTTTTGGCAACTTGCTCCCAAAAACATAAGGCAAAAATTCAGTAAAAGGTGTTGGGTTTACATCTTTTCAGATTGAACGGATGGGACACACCACCACAGCACTGAGGAGTCAGACAGAATGCAACTTGAAAATAAATATTGCTGGAGGAAGGGAACAAATATGCCTGGGTGAGCTGGCCAGGACTCTAATAAATGATGGGAATTAGCTTTTATTACTCTCCAGAAGCGGGAGAGGGAGTCTGTGAAATACAGCTCTTGCAAGAGGCACGTAAAACCTCTTCCTCCAGCCTTAGAGATTGCTCCTTTGTCTCCAGGGCTACCCAGTCCTCAGACATTTCCCAGGGAAATTCTCAAACATCCCTGATATTTAGCTCTAGTTCAGCAATCCGCATTTCTTAGGGCTCGGATACATAACTGAGTTCCTCTGGCCCCGTGAGTTACCTCGCCCCAGCTGAGCTGCAGCAGCCGCTTCTGTTCATACCATAAAATATCTTAATTCAAACACCTTAACAGGTTTTAATTAAAACTCTCTTGAGAGTCCTTTAGGCTAATGTGGTTTACACAAACCAAATTTCCTTTCCTCTTCCCAGTCCCCTCCTTCTTGATACTGAATGCAAACTGGTGCAGTTTTACCTGCATTTGGGACCACAGAGGTAGATGCCTCTTTAGGCCTGGTTTGACTTCAATTTTCAGTAGCTGCCTCCAGCAAGGCCAATAAACACAGGTTCTTCATAGTGACAAAGTATAAACAGACTTCCATGCACCTCATCAAAATCCATCTTGCACGAATATGAAAAGTTATAACGCTGCAATCTAACCCACACTTGGAATGGGCTTGGCAATCCCCAAAGATTTTTTTAATTCCCATTCCTTAATTTTCTCGAAAGATCCTGTTCTGCTGCTGGAGGTGGGTCCTCTGGTAACACATTCTACTTTCAGTGAGTCAGACTATGTTTATGATCACATTTTTAATTACTTCAGAAAACATATGTCAATGCTCATTCATCTTCATATCAAGGAACGTTGTGACAGTCGGGAGCCATATGGCTCCCATCTACAGAGAGGGAAAAGGTGTGTTAAATTCCTCACTCCATTAGCTCCCAACAAGATCAAATTTACATCCAAGGCTGGGCACAGCTTTGGTGCCAGCAAGATGAGGGCTGAGACCCGCAGCCAGCACAGCACATGCATCCCTTCAAGCTTCATGGCTCTCCAAGCGCATATCAGAACTGCAGGGCACCACGAGCCTGGTCTGCAACCCCTGCTGTAGCAAGCACAGTCCTGTCTGCCTGTAGGACCCGTTTCAATAAATGCTTAAATTTGAGCATGTCGTGTGAAATGCTTGTCAGCTGCTTAAGCACTCTGTATAATTTGGGTGTTTTAGCCTGTTCTCTGCGTGGGTATATCCTCTGTGGACCCAGAAAGCAGCGTGAGAAGCAGAGAACGATTTGCAGCCTGAGGGAGTGTCACTGGAGTTTAAAGTCATGGTTTAAAGCCATGGCTCAGAGGCTTCACGGTTAGTTTCCACTACTCTCTGTGCCTAAAAGAGACTTGTCAGGGACAGCAGACTTTGACATTTGTCAGTCCAGGTGCATTGAAGTACACATCTTGCCTGCAAAGGCAAAATCAGCACCTTCTCAAGAGATGAATAACACTGATGCAATATTACATCGAGTAACAGAAAGGTGATACTACATGTAATCACATCCCCATCCCATCCTTTTTGAAAATAATTGTTTCACTCTTGCTTTTCTTCTGCTGTCAGGGAAGACACAACACAAAGAGCAATCTGGGTTCAGCCCTTTCTCAAGCACCAGGACACAAGCGCTGGCAGGACTTCCCCATACAGAGGGAAGATAAAGTGCTTGTAGAGGTGTCACCAAGGGCACAGTTTGATCTTCAGGTTTTTATTACTAGTGATGATATGTGAGAAGACAAGGATGTTGTTTGCTCTCAGACCTGAGATTGAATTTCTAGTGCTGGCAGTTAGGGAGGAAAAAACCCAAACATATCCTTGGGAACACACAGCATCTCATATGGCAACCAGAATACAAAGACATATTGCTATTATTAAAGCTGATTTTCTGAGTACAACTGCAGTTTAAAATGTATGTATTAATAGCAATCGTTAGAGCCTGCTAATGCCAGCCTTCTCCTGAACCAACAGCTTCCAAATAGGTTTAGTAGATGTCATATTCCCTAATACCTCTCACACTGATGTAAAAACAGTCTCACACACATACACAGACGTGTCTCAATGCGAAAGCAGCTATTTGGGATTTGCACTGCAGCCACTGAGAACAAGCTCTAACCCACAGTGCCCAAGTGCAAGTGAAACACATTTTTTCTCAAAGACATGAATAGTTTATTATTCCATGACAAGGCCTCCACTCTCATCACCCTGGAGCAGGGGGGATGCTGCCAGTTCCACTCGCAGAGCTGGCTGTCAGTCTCCCAGGATATGCCAGCTCTCAGTATCATCACCCCACTGCTACAAACATCCAATGTAGAGACAGGAAAGGTCTCAGAGATAGGGGAGCACAAAACAGGTCCACCCCTGAGGATATCTGATGGTGTTTCATAATTAGGATTCCCTAATTTAGTCTCTTTTTCTCTCTGAGGGCTACCTTGCTAGGGTGCTCTCCCTCACATGAATTGCCATCTGCTCTCTCCAGTGCACCAGAAGAGCAACTTCAAACCCAAGAAGCTTCATATTTTTTCTTGTTTTGCTGAAGTGATTAGGCTTTCAGGTTATCAATTTATTTTTAAAAATAAATCAAGAGAATGATCTAGTTATAAAGAAGCAGTCCCCTAGTGACCTAGGCATTGCAAGGGAGGTATTAGGTGCCCAGACAGCAGTGGGATTGCCTGCTCCAAGAAGAGCCCCTCCTCAGTGCTGAGGGATAATTAAGCAGGAAGGAACGGGATTCCTGAAAGCTGAGAGCATGGAGTTAGAAGACATCTGAATGAATTAAAGGAAAAGAAAATGCCTTGCATTTTGTTGCTGTGATGTTAATTCCTGATGATTGGGAGAAGATTGTGTTTGTGTTTAATGGATAGTGTGTGTACTGAAGAGGCTGTTTGCACCGCTTTTCTTTCCCCTGTCAGGCTATAATTGTATTTCTTTTTTTGACTTTGCAACAGAAGTTGTTAACAAAAATGTGTTGCGAGTAGTACTGCTTTGCTGCTGTAACTTAGGGTCTTCAATCTAGTGATAACTTCTCTAGTGTACGATATAATTTGGAGGCCAAAACTGTCAAAACCCAGCATGCAAAATTCCAAAACATTGGTTAATTAATATAATTCTTTCAAATGACAAATTGGACTTCAGGAGTTTATTTATTCCAGTAAAGTCTGCCTCTTTTCTCCATTGCTATTTCTAAGCTGTGATCCTGGAAATGTTTTAAAACAAATATATAACCTATTCATCACTGTTGGCAAACATCCACCAACAGCCAAAGTTAGCCTTGGTTTTAGTTCTAGAACAGAAGTACAAATGACCCATTTCCAAAGGAAGGTGTAGCTCTAATTAGCCTCAACTTCTAACATTTTACAGGACATAATTTTCCAAAAGCCACTGTCTCTCTTTTAACTTTTTAATTTCCAGCCAATGATCACAGGCTAAGCCATTTGCCTAAGTTCATAAACTTTGTCTTTTCCCCATTGTATTTAGTGAAGCTTGGGCAGAGTCCCATATTGTCTCTTTAGACGAGAGTTTTTTCTTTTCTTCCAAGCACCTCAGCAGAGATTCATTGTGACTGGCAAGGGCCAGAAACCTCAGTAGAATATCTCTTCTCAGAGTGCTTCCTTGGCCATCAAATCTACTCCACCACAGGACTGCCATCCAGCATCCTATGTGCCGTCTCCTCAACCTATTCAGAGTTTTTCATTTTTTGTCTTCCTTAAACGTGAAGAAAGTGGAAGGATGGAAAAATATACGAGCTAAAAGGACTCTCAATGGCTAAGGGCCAGCTCATGGATATGTGCAATAGAAAATTTGCCTCATAAAATCATATTGGCCATAGACACAAACTTTAAAAATTTACTGGGCTTCCCTTTCTCTTATCATGCTGCCTAACTGTGTGGTTTTATTCTCCCCATAACAGTACATAGCTGCACTTCACCTCCGCATATGGAACATTTAAAACAATTCAGCACTAATATCTCTTGGCTGAGCTTTAAGTTGAATAAGATTTTTAACCTCTGTAGTCAACTGTCTGTGGAAGAGACCACATTACTCAAACCACAATGATGTATTTAATGAAAAATATCTCCCAGTTGACATATCTGGGGGTTTTGTTTGTTTTATATAAGGTAACCCAGGTAGGTAGACATCAGTCAGTCATCTGTTTTCCATGCTAAAGAGTTCCAGTCTATTTAATTGTTGCTTTATTTGCCATTTTTTATATTTCTCGTCCTATTTATGTAGGATGCAGAGCACAAATATAAAAAGCTTTCACACAAAGAAAGAGACTCAAAGCTTGTTTCAACCTCAGATTCCCCATCAGTGTGGCAGTAAATCCCCCCATCCAAGAGACAGAGGAACAGATATGAACAAGAGCTTTGCATTTCTAGAATCTCCCTCACCTTCCCTGTTTTCAATGCAAACTTCAGAGACTCTGGTTACACACTGCTTCAGAATAGAATGAGAGTGAGTACCCTTTCCCAACCTTCTCTAATAAGCAGCTGTGAGGTAACTACATTTCCCAGTGTGGGACTGACTTCCTAAAGTCCCTTCTTATACCCATAGAAAAGCAGCAGTTTTGCTCTCATTGTTCCTGCAGCAGGGTTCATATAGAGAATGCTCAGCAAGGTGCCTCTGGGTGAGTTTGATTTTGTACTTTCTATGGTGCTGAGTTTCTTCATTTCAAATAAAAAACATTTTAATCTGAAAACATGTAACTGTTCTTTGTGCCTAGAAAACATAATGCTATAGTGCAGCCTTTAGCTCTAAATGTGCACCTATAAATATCTTCACCAAGCATTCAGCAACACACTATTGTTCCTCCTGCAGCAGCTGAAATTGCCTTGAATTTGAACCTTGGAAGCAAGGGAAATGTGAAGTGGATACAGAGAGAGAACATATTCCTCTCCAGCTGACAACTCAAGGTTATTTCTGAAGTAAATAAAGTGTTGCTAAAGAGATTTCTCTCTCTTTTCTAATAATAAAGTTGCAACATGCTGAATTTGACTGCTTTTCATTATAGAAGAGCTGAACAGGTCAGACGGTGGGCAGGTTCGATTTTTTGCTTCGGTGTACAAGTGCTAAACAGTCTCCTGTTATGCTGAGGGGGTTAAACTAACCTTCTATCTCCGTAAGTGGAGACCACCTGGGATAAGGCAGAAGGCAGGCAAATTCTCCAGGCTTCTGTTTCTGCTAAATATCTCACTATTTTCATGGGCTATATTAGTTTGAGAAAGTACCAAGCATCAAAATTTCAAATCTCTAACACTGCCTCTTTACAGGATGAATAAAAAGCACTCAGAGGCAGTTACCTCTGCTACAACATGACAGCTTCAACAGACTGCTCAAGTGTAACAGAGCAGCTGACGACCCCAGGTCCTGTTTCAAGCCATTGGGCAGCATGTGACTGACCAACACACGTCATTTACTGATGTCCATATGTATAGATCAATTTTTCCTTTTGCATCTTACAGGTTTTTCCTGAAAAACAAGGAGTATATAACTCTTTAGGTTATGGTGTCATACCACCCTCTCCAAAGCAATGAGTGCCAGGAAGGAACTAAAGGTGCATATTTATCTGTGAGATCATTCTCTAGCTGCACAGTGACAGAGAGCATTGCACATGCAGAAAGGTCTCCTGTGAAGGAGCTTATATTGACTCTATGTGTCGGTAGGGAATAAATACAAGTATCCTTCTCTGACATCTGTAACATTCAATAGGTGTCACTGCCACTTTTCTTCTTTCCAGCAGAATTTGTAGTTATTAATGAAAAAGAAAATTAAAATTACCCAAATTTATTGATTTTGCCCTCTAGGTCTAAGTTCCAATCTTCCAGGTATGTAGTGAATTGCCCTTTACAGCAACTGTCTGCCCTCCTGGTGGCTTTCCCAGCTTCACGCTATGTTTCCCTGTGTTGTACCTGTACACTTAAATGACTATTCAAAGGCACAGCTGTGCTCCTTTAATGGTTCGCTGCCTTTTGAAGGGGTGGTCCTGCTCTCTCAAGCCCATCACTTCTTTTCCCATGTTCTCCTTTCCAGTCTCCTGCTGTTTCCCTTCACTTGCTCTGGTCCTCAGAGGACCTCTTGCTGATCTTACACAACTGGCAAAAAGTTTAGGAGGTTAAAAAACCAGTTAATTTACATATATAAATATATATATATAATCTTTATATCTTTATAACTCATTCTAGATGAGTGAGTTGAATTGGCTCAGTGAAGAGTCAGAGAAGCTCTAGATCTAGCATAAGGCAAGAGGCAAGGCCACAGCACTAAGCCTGGGTGTAGAGGAAGTGGAGTAGGACTGGCTTTATCAGCAGCAGCAGCAGCAGCAGCAGCAGCAAGTCAGTTCAGCCCTATTGGCAATCCATACAGAAAAGGTCCTTCATTAGGTAGGCTAACGGAGCCAGTGATGAAAGGCAAGGAAAACAGGCCCGTAATGATCTAAGCCACTGGCTAGAAATCGATGACACTGTCTTGGCAGGCAGCTGCCTTCTCCACAGCAGGTCTTCAACCATCACACCCCAACAGCCTGGTCTTGCGATGTGATTCACTTAAAGTCTGGTGCTACCCAGAGCCTGGGGGACAGAGCCCTGAAATAGAATAACTACACCCAATATCCACACCAAAGAAACAGCAGAAATTCCATCTTCTGGGATAGTAATGAGATTTTCTGTGTAATTCAGGGGTGGTGTCTCATCTGGGAGTCATTATGTAGGAGAAGAGAGCCAGAGAAGTGTGCAGCCACAAAGTGACCGCATTTCCACCTTGCAGATACTGCTACAGTCCTGGTAATGCCAGAGTCACCAATACAGACTTCTGTCCTTTGGGCTTCCCTCCCAGCAAGTCCCAGCCCTTAGCTCCAGCATTGGAGGAATTGAAGAACTTTTTGCCATTAGTAAAAGGTCAAAACAAGAATGACTATTAAATTTATGGATAACAGTGAAATGTGGAAAGGCAGGATCACTGGAGGTCAAGGAACTGAAATGAGCAATTCCTTGTTGAATTTTTTCAGAGCATTCTTAGCTTGCATGGAAAAAACAAGTGGTCTACTTGCAGTGTCTAATATTTTGAGTTTGCTTTAATAGTCCTTTACATGACTATGATCAGTGCTGTGAGTGCATAAATATCTCCATCTCTTCAACATTTTCTTCTTGACAGGCTAGTTTTCTACCCACAGAGATATTGATGAGACACTCTTGTGCTTCAGATATGTGCATTTTTCTGCATTTTCAAATAGGAACCACCATTATCTTTTTGCAAGCTGAATATTGTTTATACATCATTTACTAGTGACTAATGTGTGCTTCAGCCATGGGCTCCAAAGACTGTCATTTATCTTCCATAATGACCACAAGTTCTTAAACAATGCTGGCTGCAAAAGATGATCACTGAAGACTCTTAGTTACAGCAAATGGAAACAGAGTAGAATGTATATTGACATTTTTCACTTTTGGAAACAAAAAAACCCCCCTTCTTTCTCTTGTGTGAAATGCAATATAAAGTAAAAGAAAGATTTAAATAATGTAAAAATATACTTTTTTTTTTTTATTTGTTTCTAAAGCCAGTTCATCATCTGGAAAAAGCCAGTAGCTTCAGTGAAAATCAAAAAAAGCCTACAGCAATAAACCTTCTATTGTGCTGGCTGTCTGTGATTCTTACTGCCACTGAGTATTTTCTATATAAAGATTATAAGCAACAATACTTGTACTTACAACAATGACACTGTGGTCATAGGATGCAAAATATTAACATTAAGCCAATGCTTCCATATGAAAGCAAATTGGAGCAGTTTTCTGCAGCAAAATATGTATCCTTTTAAGAAGTCAGGTTAGCCACACAGCTTTTCAAAGCACTGCATTGCAGAAGCTTACCAAGGTTGTGCCAGAGCACGCAGCCATGTCTCCTGAATGGCAGTTAATGAACAATGAAATCTCCTCTTGGTTTAAACATGAGGAAGAGCGATGATATTACAGACAAAGCACACCCTTCAGGCCACACAAGGTGAATTTTGGGAACTCTTCCCAAGCTATGCCAGTCAGTATGCTCAAGAAATAAATTCTGAGCAGTTCCCTGGGTGGTAGGAAGCTACCAGGTCCTTACAAAAATGTTTTATTTCCAACAGTTGTCTGAATCATTCAGAGTGACAATATGGGCTCATTTTTCACATGTTCCTAATGACTTCAGGTGCTCTATTTGGCCTTGATTTTCATGGGGAGGAAGCTCAGTGCTTGTTTGGATGTATTCTTACAAGTATTTCCTCTTCTACAGTTTTACTGGCAGCTCACCAAATAGTTTCCCTAGTGCCAAATAAGTTCCAGCTATGCAACAATTTTTCCACATGCTTTGAGATTCTAATAAAACAGAATTTATCTCCATTCTGTGCCTTTGGTTTGACTTATTTTTTAGTATCTTTCCTCCTATTAATAAAAAGCAATGGAGTGATAAATGTGTATTTTACACAATACACATCACTATATATGTATATTGCTGCTTCCAACGATGCAGCCACCTCCTGCTGCGTGCAGGCTCTATACAGCCTCTTCCTATAAACAGGCAAACCTACAGAAAGCATAAGCCCAGGGAACCTTTCCTCAGCAGCATTGGCCAGGTGACAGAGAAGGCTGTCTGCAGGGAGACACTAGAGCCAAATCTAAACAGAAATCTCTTTACTTTCTTTGGAGACATTACCCTTTACTAACGTTCTCAGAATTGCAGCATGTATTTCCCAGTCAGGTGTGTGTATAATCAGCAGTATTACAGATTATATTGGTATCAGATGATTACATGAATGGTCACATTTTACTCATGTAACCTTGGATAATATGTAGTTTCTGATCTCAAGTACCTCACTTTGCTGTCTTATCAATTTCTAGATTATTTCTGTTGTCCCTAAGTGCTTGCCCTATTCACCTTTCCATACCTGTCTGTACAAGCCTGGCCATACTAGGGAAGGGTGTCTGATAAAGACTCTTTTTTCCTACCTACACAGACACCTTTCATTGTTTTTGGGTGCAGAAGTCCACAGCAGTAGATTAAGATGAACATTTTCTAAGATGATGAGTAGTTCAGAATGATTCATTTATGGGTTATATACCTACAATATCTTGAGAGTTCAAAGAGATTGGATTTCAGGGACTGAGAATTTGGAGACTGAAGACCACGGAAATTCAAAGTCCCTGAGATAGATAAACTTTTCCCACCTTTAAAAGTTACTAATTGAAAAAATTAATTGTAATGAGGCGTGTTTTCACATTACAGCTTGTGAGCGTGTTTGCCCAGGTTTGTTGCTCCAAAATATAGTCACTGATAAAGATGGATGGCTTTTGACAAGGAACATCAGTCATTTTCAGAAATCTGATGAAGCAACTGTGTGCACAGACAGTTTTGCATGAGCCCAACAAATGCTGAGCTCGGAGAACAGCCTTGCCTGCATGTGTGTTTTGTAGCATCAGTAATATGTACCTTGAGAGCATTTAATCTATAGTATCAACACTATTTATGGCATCTGGAGTTTTACATGGCTAAAATAATTACTATGATAAATGCCAGCAATATTTTAAAATTAACATTGATTTTTCCTTTGATTTAGAAGCAGAAGACACTAAACTGGCAAAGATGGGATTGCAGTAAATTGTTATGTTATTTAGGGTGTAATTTTGCATAGCTGATGGACAGAGGGATCTGTATTTTCATCCTGAAGTCAGCTGGTTTTATTGATTTGTGAAGTGGTGGGTTGGCCACAGGATCAGGTCTGGTGACTATTTTCCCCATTCACTCCTGACTGATCTCAGCTTCATCTTTTCCTCCTGAGGTAGGAGTCAACAAGTCTTCTGTGCCCCAGAGTATGACCTACAGCTTAGTCAACAGGTAAGTAAGTCCCAACTCCATCTACTTCTCCTTTACTGTGGTAACATCACACAACCAATATCAACAGAGAGGCTCAAGAAGGGTCCCCAGCTTTCTTCAAACCACTTCCAAAGTGCATGAGCGTAGACCTAACTCTTATCAAAAAAGATTTGTACCACCTGGAGGTCATCAAAGGATTAGTACAAGTCATGGGCAGCTTGGAAACTATCACCACCATCAATAAAAGAGCAAAACTGAACAATGATCTCCAAAGGAGCAGGTTCAGACTCTGACATGGACTGCTCTGGTGTTGCAATAGGTCATTTGCAGCCCAAGGAACTCTCCACTGTTGTCAGTTCATCTCTTTCCACAAACAATTACAAGTGTTTAAACTCAGAAAAAAAATAAAATGGTTTCTTTCTTTTACCAGACGTGTGATCTGACCTGTATTTCAGCCCAGCCCCATCCTTCATAATCACAGCCTGTAAACACCTGCTATTCCTTGCAATCAGTGAAGTATTACTAACATGTAAACTGTATTATAAAGCTAATACTAAATTATATACAGGGAGATTTTGCCCTCCCCCACTTTTTACCACCAGTGAATAAAAGGAACCCATCTTTCATAGGCATGTCAAAGAGCCACAGTTCATGCCCAGGAGAAAATTACAAGACAGTTTTTACAGCAATTCAGGCAAGGGACCCCCACTATGCAGGTAAAATACAGCACATCCATGTAACGCTTCATCACAGCCTTCCTTAGTATTTTATAGCACGAATGGGTTGTGCATGGCTACGGAGAGTTCCTCAGGTCCTGCAGAGACATCAACAGGCTGCAGATCTCCTGTGTGTTCCTACACGGGTTTCTTCAGCACATGGGAGAAGGCAGGCTGCAAACAGCAGGAGGAGATGGCACTTGTCATGTCCATCCTTTTAGACATTGAGTGGTTTAGGTTATGAACCATGCTTTCTACTCAGTCATGTACTCTCCCTCTGAGCCCTGCACACAGCCCCTGATATTGTTAATAAAGAACTGTCCATGCTGTTTCAAACCGAGCAAAAGTTTTAAGCATTGAATGGAGTCAGCAGATACCTGATATAATCATATATTCAGCTACAAGGTCTTCATTTAACCTCAACACAAACTGCAGGGCCTTTCCCTTTTCTCCTCAGGAATTACTCCTGTTTTGCTTTCCAGAACACTTGTCACCCTGGTGAATATTAATTAAAAGTTGTAATTAATTAAAATGTCAATTAATTCCTTTTTTTTATTCTTCAGGGTAATCTCATATTCTATGCAAGAGAGAGAAGCAAGTGAGCTTACCAGAATGAAATAGAAAAAAATCTCAGTGTAAGTACTGCATGTGTGCGAAAGAAGTGATTGCCTGGCCACCATTTGGTCAAGGGAGAGAGAGGGTTAGGGAGAACATCAGTGAAGGCAGACAGACCAGCACATCGTGACAGTCTGGGGGCCACCTATGGCCAATTTATGAATTCCAGCTGTGATTTTATGAGCACTCTGTGCATTTATGAGTTGTGATGGTCATTTGTTGTAGGCTCACAGCTTATGTTAAAGAGAGATGGGATTGTGCCTCAGTGACGATCTCTGAAATAGAAGGTTGTCAGGACCATAAACGATGAGCAGCTGTGCTTTAGCAGAACAACATCTGGTTATAGCTCAGAAAAACTAATTTTCTAAACCTAGATTCAGGGTAGAAACCAAGCAGGAAATCACCAGTTTGTTTGGTCACAATGACTACAAGGAAAGAAGGGGGTGGAAGCTGAAGCTAAAGGGTTTTTTCACTGTAGTTAAAAGCTTTTTGCCTCAATGCAAATGTGAATGTGAGATAAAATTGCAAGAGTTAGAAGTGCAGCAGTTACCATGACATGGTATGTGCAAAGGAGTTCATGTTGGGGTAGGAACAGCCTTGCTCTGTGGTATAGGTTTATCCCAGGTGTTGCTGAAGCAAAATAAGACATGTCGGCATATTGTCACATAGAAATAGAGAAGCGAACTTTCTATCCAGAATGTCACTATGGGAATAATTTTTTTTTAATATAATATGGGAATTTTTAACAATCCCTTTCACAGACACCGAGACATTGCAGATAATCTTTAACTTGGTTTGGAAGGAGAACAAGAATCATAGCATTAGCTGTGGGAGTTTAATAATATAAAGGTGAAAATTCCCATACATGTAAAATCAACATATTGGCATGTTTACCTGGAATTGTTGATCTTCCACTCTGTTATTGTTTCATTTCCTTGCAGAGTTCCTCAGAAACCATAGTTATTGTGCTTTGCTTCCTCCTCTTCCTCTCCAGAGGCAGTTCTTTCCACATCAAAGCAAACAATAAGTTGCACAGCATCCTCATCAGACATTATGAAACACTGCTTTGTAGACCTTTCCTGTCAGCTCACACAGATGATTCTATTGAGAGACCTGTGATGCTTTTAAAAATGTGCATTTGCCTTTAATAATAACTGAGTACAAAATACAGTGCAATATAAACAGAGTCTTTTTTTTTTTTTTTGTGTGTGTGTTTCTCTACAGTATTTTTCTAAACCCAGTTGCATCATCACCACAGGCAGGATTTTTTTACCAAAAGAAGTCAGCAATGTGACTTCTGTATCTGAATAGGTAACCTTGACACTGTAGGCACAGAAGCACTTCCAAGGCATCATTGGTTCATGTCATCTCTTTCAGAATGAGATGAACCATGGCCTTAAATACCTTCTTTCTGTCCACTGTTCCAAGAGCTTTGCATGACCAGCTCTGAGGTATACAAGTCAGGTGGCAGGCAGCTTTTTCTATTCATTCTATTTTCTGTAAGTCTTCTTTGGACAGAGAAAATCCAGGAAACCAGACTCACTTTTGCTTCTAATTTCACATCCGTAATCTTAGCTCCATAACGGTTGGGTTTCCCACAATACAGGTGGGTAAAAATACATAATTCTTTTTCATTCTGCTAGTTTCGGATTTTATTCAAAAATTGCAGACATAATAAATAGTCTGAGAATTCTAAGGAGGTTTGCCAGACTGTACAAACTCTATGACATTTTGAAATTCAGACTGTCCAATGATGTGGTTATAGGTAAGCATACAGAAATTCTGTTGGATTTGGCAATGTAGAAATTCTCTCAGGAGTTACATTCATCTCACAGAGAAACAAGGGGACATCATGATATAGTCCCAAAGATCACCAGCCAGAGTTCAGCCAGTGAGTTTCTCTTAGCAAGATAGGCTCTGCATGTTTCCACATCATAAAGAGGGAAGACACTGCTCAAGGTGGGGACTTCAGAGTTAAGTTTCGAAGTCTGAGCTGAAAGATCTGCTCAAACCAGCACCGATACTGAGAAAGAGGCATGTGGAACCAGACTACGTTAGACATTTCTTCTGAGTTTGGGTTTTAGTGGCTGAGCACTAGAAAATGCTGTCTCTGAAGCTCTAGCAGAGATGTCAAAGGACAGCATGAGTCTGGGTTTCATTAGCTAGCCCTTTGGATTGGCTGGCGGATCCTTTCACATATACCCAAAGGCATTAATGTACATCTCACATACAAAGGAAATGGTATTTGCAAGGTATGCCACAATTTACACTCATCTGCCTCCAAGATGGATCAGGCCCAGGTAACTGGACATTAGTGGAGCGTAGCTCAGGCAGTGTGTTGTTTTTGCTGTTACCTCCAAACAGTCCCTCTTCCCACAGGTTTCTTCCCTGCTCTTTTGAGACAATGCCCACGGAGTAGTGGAAAGCAAAGCATGAGGTGACAGTCTTGATAAGACTTTTTAAATAAGGTCAATTGACTGGAAAAGTGAGTACCTGCCTAAGGCTCCTTACTCTCGAAGGACTCGGACTACTTTGCTTCACAATCTTATAACACTATTTGTCCAAGCTTCCTCCTGAGATAGAAAAAAATAACTGTCTAATTGGGGAGGGCAGAGCAACAGATTAGCACACGCTACACTGAATAACATCCCAACATCTGCTGTCACAGATTTGCTGACAGCTGTTTCTGCAGAGTAGCTGGAAAATCTGATAATCCTAAACATGAAATTTCTTGTTATCTGTGCAAAGGCAAGTGCCAGTCTCTAGTATGACCCTAAAGGACAATCTGCAACTTTGAGTAAATGCTGCCAGCTACACCTGGGCATCTCCTTCAGCATGTCCTCTGAGAATACGCAGCTGGACACAGCTGGACAGGGCCTGCCTCCCACAAGGTGACACAGAGGAGGCACTTTTGGTCCCCAAGGGGCATTTTTCATACTCCATGATTTAATTCTATTGGCAGATTCAGAGACGGTCCAAGTTGAACCACTTTGCCTGAGTGAAGCCAAGAAGGACACATGGCTGGTGTGAACTCCATAAAAGCTCTAAAGACTGTGGAATAAGTACAAAAACTTTCCCTTCACTGTGTCCTGGTTAGCCTGAGTGGAAAATAAGCCACCGCACTCCTGCGCTCTCTGCTTAATAAACCAGTGTCCACTCAGCCTGTAAAGGACAGTGGCGTTTAGCACAAACCTACAGCTGGGTTTATTTTGCAATGAAGGCTCACTGCTGCAGCCACTCAGAGGATGCATGTGAGCAGGGATGGAAAACAGGCACAGGGCTGTGTGGAGAAGATTGACTTCTGCTGCCCCCCATCTAACAGAGATATGCTCTTGGAATTTACCAGGGCAGTTGTACTGTCAAACATTGGTTTTCTAATGAGCCCAGTCCTATGCTGAGACCTGGGTATAACATTTGGTGGCTATAACTTATTTTAATTTCAATGGTTAAGAATGAGAGCAGGCCAAAACTGT
The DNA here is from genome assembly GCF_004027225.2 of Strigops habroptila. Lineage (NCBI taxonomy): Eukaryota > Metazoa > Chordata > Aves > Psittaciformes > Psittacidae > Strigops > Strigops habroptila. The sequence continues at coordinate 20,909,042 of NC_046358.1, read as the reverse complement.
GAACCTTTTCCCTTAATTACCTTTTAAAACCTGCTTTTACCATAAATGACACACAAACATAGATAATAGCAAGAGTCAATCCTAATAACAATTGTGCATTTTTGCAAATCACAATTATCTGCATGGCAGCCCACAATCAGTGGTAACGCCAGAAACGTGTGAAATCCTAAGTACATGCATTACTTAAGAGGCCCATTAAACACAATTCTCATTCTTGGTTTCACAGATTAGTGAGTAGCTGCTATGCCCAGATGCCATTTCATGCCCACATAACACCAAGGAAGAAGCAGAAGTTCCTTCTGTGCTGGGTGAACTGGACCCTGCCTGATAATTGGCATAATGTGTAATCCTTTAAAATACAAAAATCCTAAATAAAAAGTTTTAATTTCTTTGAAAAGCAGTATTAAAAATTAACAAGCCCTGTTGAAGCAGGTCTGCCAGATGAGCAGACAATGGGAATATTTCTACTCTTGGTGCTTTACTTGTGTTATAAGGACACAGTTCTGTGGTACTGCCTGTTCCCACACTGCTTTAGGTTTTGGATTTGCCACTGGTGAGTCATGGGGATATTGCTCCAAATTCAACTTTAGCAAACAGGTTGATGCTTCAGTCACATCTGAGTTTGATTTTAAAGACATGATTTGCATATTACAGATCCAATTTATGCTCCTTCATGACACACCTCTTGGATGGCGACTGCCAATGCCCTGACAACCAGTGGATTTGTCTCCCCAAAATTCTTAGGTCCTTTCAACAAGCCAAATTTGACCCTGCCTGATTGCCTCATCAATAAAAACTGCTGTCCTCACAAAATTTAACATACATCCGACTGATGGAAAAGAGACACCAAAACCTCGTATTTGGTTGCTCTAATGTAAAAAACAGGTGCCAGTTTCAGAAGCTGAAATGCTGATTTTAGAAGTCAAATACCTGTGGCTGATGTATTAAAGCCTACATTTCACAGACAAAAAAACCCAAGCGAATTAAAACTTCTCCCGTTTCAGGTACCTGGGTGTCCTGTTACCTTTGCATATATAGGCATATTCCTCACTCCCTCCCTTTCCCAGCTCTCCATCCTTTGAGGGGTATGAGATGTGGGATAAAGCAACTCACAGAATCACAGAATCAGCCAGGTTGGAAAAGACCTTTAAGACCATCAGGTCCAACTGCTCCCCAGCACTTCCAAGGTCACCACTAGCCCATGGCACCGAGGGCCTTGTGTACATGGTGTGTGAACACTTCCAGGGACGGTGACTCCAGCACTGCCCTGGGCAGGCTGTTCCAGTGCCTGAGCACCCTTTGGGGAAGGAATTGTTCCTCATCTCCATCTAAACCTCTCCTGGTGCAGCTTGAGGCCGTTATCTCTTGTCCTGTCACTTGTTCCTTGGGAGAAGAAGCTCACCCAACCTCACTACAGCCTCCTTTCAGGTAGTTGTAGAGAGCAATAAGGTCGTCCCTGAGCCTTTTCTTCTCCAGACTAAACCCTACCAGGTGCCTCAGCCATTCCTCATCAGGCTTGTGCTTCAGGCCCTGCACCAGCTCTGTTGCCCTTCTCTAGACCCACTCCAGCCCCTCAATGTCTCTCTTGTAGTGAGGGGCCCAGAACTGAACACAGGATTCGAGGTGCAGCCTCACCAGTGCCCAGTGCAGGGGGATGATCACTACCCTGGCCCTGGTGCCACACTATTTCTGATACAGGCCAGGATGCTGGTGGCTTCTTGGCTGCCTCAGCACAAGCTGGCTCATGTTCAGCTCTATCAATCAGCATCCCCAGGTCCTTTTCCATGAGCAGTTTCCAGCCACTCTTCCCCAAGCCTGTAGCATTGCATGGGGTTGTTGTGGCCCAAATGCAGGACCTGGCACTTTGCCTTGTTGAACCTCACCCCATCGGCCACAGCCCATGGATCCAGCCTGTCCAGATCCCTCTGCAGAGCTTCCGAGCCTCCGGGAGATCAACACTCCCACCTGACTTGGTGTCATTTGCAAATTTACACATCCCGGTATGGAGCAGTACGGACCAGTATGCACCAGTACAGACCAATATAGGCCACTATGGCCCCAGATACTGCTGGGGTTTCAATATCCCAGTGCTCCCAGTCCCTCCCAGTGCTTCCAGTACCTGCCCCAGGTGCTCCTGCTCATCCCCCACCCGACCTTCTGGCTGGTGCTCTTTTGGGGGGAACACACCCCAAATTAAGGAACCCCCCACTCTGGGGCCACCCCCCGGCTCCCTGATACTGCAGAGGAGGGGTGTTGGGGGTGCCCCACGGAGCAGGGGTTTGGGGCTGGGTGGCTTTGGGGGAGGAGCAGCTTTTTTGGGGCACCCCCAGTTAAGGGCGGGGATGTTTGGTGGGGCCCCTCCAGGATTTTGGGGTCCTCTGGGTTCATTTGGGGGGACCCGTGGTGATGGGGGTGTGCAGTTCACTTTTGGGCTGCCCCAGGCCCCCCGTTTCAGGGTCCTGCCTGCTCTTGTGGTGCTTCAAGGAGATTTGGGGGTACACCAGGATTTTGAGGGGCATCACAACTGCTTTGGGTGCCTCCAGAGCCCTTTGGGGGGGCAGCATGGTTTTGAGGTGCCCCTTTATTGGGGTGCCACTTTTGGCAGGTCCACCTCCTCTGGCCCCCTGAATTCACTACTGAACCCAAAGCAATTCTGGGGTCCCACCAGTGGATTTGGGGTCCCAGAGCATTTTGGGGGACCCCAGGACAGGTGCTGGGGGACCCCCACTTTTCGGGGCACCCCTTTTTCAGGGGTGTCCTGGCCACTGCTCTGAGCTGGGGTGGCTTTGGAGCTGCAGGGTTTGGGTTTGGGGGTACTTGGGTGTCTCCTTCAAAAAGCAGGGAACTAAAAAACAGAAGGGAACTGTGCTTCCGTATTTACATACAGAAATTATCACCAGCCCCAACACACCTGAGTATCTCCCATTCATGTTCGTGCAACAGCAATGGCAACAGACCAACTCACAAGCTCCATGTGGTTGCTACAAGAGAAGTGCCCAAACCATGGCTTGGAAATGAGGTTTAGCCTTCCAGCTGAGCCAAGCAGCAAATCATTATATTGTTCGAAATAAAAAGAGAAATAACATTAATAAAAGGTATGAGGTGGGGAATTGGAATCTTTGGAGTTTTGGCCACCTGTGTAACTACAAACCCAAATTTCAGAGCTCTGCGATGATCTTCTAATTTTGCTGAGAAGCGCATTGTGGGACCAGCACCTCCATAAGTCACACAGGCAGCACAGGGATAACCAGGATCCCCTCCAGACAAATAACCATGCTCTTGTGCAGAGCTAGAAGGATCTTCCTCCTCATCCTAGGTCATTTCAGTCTTCTTGCCTTGAAAAAACAGTCAAACAGCAACCAAGACAAAAACCCCACAACAAACCCAAGATTTGTCCCTTGGCTGTGCCTCGGTAGGAGGTTATCAACACTCCTTACCACAGAGTTGCCTTTGTGGCTCTCAGAAACAAACACGTCATTTACGTTCTTATGAAGTATTCCTGGTTTATGTATGATGCATTCAGACCAATCAATCTTCTATCTTGGTGGCTTGTTTAGAGACTTAGGGAGCTGGCATTGATTAAATGCCTATAATAGAGAGCATTAATTTACCCTTCAGTGGAAAAATCACCATTGTAAATTGTCCCAGTCAGTTTGTATATCATCAAACGATACACAGCATGTTCTGGATGTATGTACTGAACTGAACTCATACATAAAGCACCTTCAATTAACAGCACCACCTTGCTTCAGCCAGCCATAGGCAAGAGGTCTGGATTTGATTCTGCTGCCCTCTTTAGGATTTGTGCCTGGGACTCCCCAGTCTAATAAAAAATTAAGTGCAAGATCACTTTGTGTCTGAAGTCCCATAGGGAGCCTACAGCATCCCATGGGACTCAGAAAAAATTGGCATGTTCCTTCCTTTTGTTCATCATGCTGCACTGCTTGTAGCCTAGTTAAGATGATTTTTTTGCCATAAAGGGGAGAAAAGTATTCTGTGTTTGTGGAAGTTCCAGAGGGTACTTCACCTGTTGAGTTCATGGTCCCAGCTGAAATATCACATATTATTCACATAAAGAGTGCATAAAGAAGATCACAGTGCCCTAAGGGGAGGCATGAACTAGTTACTCTTGAACAGTGGAGCAACATTAGCTTTGCATTGCCCTAATAAAAAATATTCAGACACAGACCATAGGTAGATATCTCAAGATGAGCTAGCTAGCCCCTTATTGTGGCTGCAGAGGACATGAGGGCAAGAAAGGAATGAGTTGAGTGAGGAAAAACTCACTCAGCAGGTTTGGACAGAAGCAAAAGCAAGCAATTGTCCAATGTAAGCAATCTGGGTCAGAGAGGACAGAGATGCTCAGGAGCATGTGTTGGGGGCAAGGCAGGGAGAATGGGTGAACCATCGCAGCCATTTTTCCTAACATCCCACAGGAAGAAAGGAGATTCTTCCTGTGAGCAAAATTGGCTATTCCTACCTCAGTATTTCCTTTACAAAGGCAATAACTAGAGATCAGCAGCGCTTCTCTTTGCAGCCTGACAACACACATGTGGTTTCCCCAAGCCTACCAGCTTAGCTCTGTGCCCAGTTCCCACCCTCAGACATGCAGGAGCTGTGACAGCTTAAGGCTTGGGGATTGCAGAAGCAAAGCTACTTCACCCAGACCTCCCAAGGACTCACTTACTCAAACCTCCTGGCGCAAGAGTCAGGATATGATCTTTCTAACTGTCAGCCCTGCAAAATTAATCAAAGAGATGAAAATCCCCTCTGCCATTCATCACCGCTGATAAAGGTCCTGCCACCAGAACTGAGCTCCTAATTTTGCTGCTGATGCACAAGGCGGGAAGGTGACCCAGTTCACTCTTGCAGAGCCAACGTGGGTCTGCCACACAATTGCAGCAAAAAGCTTGTATGCATCAGACACCTTCACAGACATGGCTCCAACTTACATATGTCTGGTGGGACTGCCTGAGTTATGCAGGAGATGGCGTCATTTCAGAGATTCAGCTCAAGGTTTTGAAAAACAGTTCATGATTTCAAGTGGGTCTCTTTCTGGGTGACTAGTTGAGCTATTTTCAAAGGCTCATATCTTCACAAAGAACTGAAGAGTATTTAGTAGATTCTGGAAAACAGATCTTTTTAAGGGCAGAGTAAACCTTGGGGTACAAACACTGCTAAGGTCCACCATGCTGAGCAGGCAGGTGTAGATGCAGCTTGAGGCTGGAAGCTGCAGAGGGTCATTAGTTGCTGGGAAGCAAAGTGGATGGTTCAGTCATAGTCCAGCACTGATGTGCATATAACAGCTTCTAGGCTGGGGCTGGCCTAATCCCATTGGCTTTGACCTCTCAGCAGTCTGGGTCCAGCTGGAGAGAAGCTGAATATCTGAAGCTTGTGGTGTGCAGCATCAGCTGTTGGGTTTCCACAAACCCAGCCCAAAATTTAAGCAGCCTAAGTGCCTGCTTCACACTAACTACAGTCCTCACACAAAGGGTTAATTTTATTTGCAGAGCTCCATGCTACGCGCAAGTAAATCCCAGTGCATTTTTATCAGCATGATTTATAAGATGGATTTAGAAAACTCTGTTCTCAGAAGTCTGTTGGCAGAGTTAATGGAGCAAGAATATAGGATTATAGTCACCTCTCGATAGCATCCTCCTGACAGTTTCAGATCCAGATGTCTGCTGTGTTCTTTCAGGTTGCAGTCACACTTCCAGCTATGGTGTGGAAATGCCTTTCCTTATGGCCTGAAGGGCCAAATGGGACAGAGATTTCTTCTTGAACTTTTCATTAAAAGGCTGAATCAGATCATGCACAAGACAGGGATCATGCACAGCCTGAGGTTTGCATGAGGTCTGCATGAGCTTTCCCCACTCCTATCACCCTTTGGAAGTGAAGCAAACAGAGCTCTTCAGACTGTAAACTGCACATTGCTACGCAAATGAAGAAATAGAGGTGACTGGCACAGAAAGGGAAAGGACCGTGGTGTTTTGCATGGCCATGCCTTGTTTGTGCCAATGGTTAGAGAGCAGCATGGGTATTGTCAGGCCTCGCAGAGTAAGGATCCCTTGTAATAAGACCAAATGCTATGCTACTAGATGAAGACACTCATGTTTTATCTGCGTACTTGAGTGGCTCGAATTGCCTTGTAGAAACGCACTTAGACAAGATTGTTTCATCAGCTGACAAATTCCCTGAGCTACTAAAGGATCTTCTGCCTGCTTGATACAAGGTTCCATAATAAGGAAGAAAAGAAAAATGAAAAAATAGCTCTCCATGAGAACGAAAGTCAGGGAAGAACTGAAAAATCTGTGTTATCCCCAAATTTTGCTCGCTAGCCCCAAGAAGCACAGGCAAGATGTAAGCAGCAGGACAAAATGGAACAACAGTATCAAAAAGCCACTTGAATACCATGAATAAAAAATGTGTAAAAAGCAAAACCCTGGCTAGTAATTAAGTTATTGATATGTCATTTTCTGAATTATCTGGAAGCAAAAAGAATGATAAATGTCCCATTTTGCACACTGTGGGCCATGTTGGGAAGCAGTGACAGGGTCTCCAGCATCCTATGCTAGTGCTCTCCCTTCCATGTCAAGATCAAGAAGCTGATCATGTCCTGGGCTTTAAAATCAATTCAGTCCCCGGCCAGCAGCAGTAATAAAATGAGTACATAATGCCACCTTCTGGCTATAGTCGAGGACACAATAAAAACGTTGGCAGAAAGATAGTGTTCTGTCCCTCCTGCACTCGGGTGGATGATATATATCACTTGCTTGGGGAAGTCAAATTTCTTTTGCTGACTTAATCCCAGAGCCAAAATTAATCAGACATCCTAGCTAATAGGATCAGGAAATGCCATAAATTATGCTGCCTGCAACCTTACAGCAGCATTAACAGCACGAAGAAGGTGGAGGCTTTTTTTGATTAATTGCTGTTTAAGTTGCCTAAAGGACCTATGAAACCTCCTGCTGGCTGACACAATGAACAACATTTTATATGAACCCATATAAGGAAATGTCTTTAAAAGTGATGGATTATGCAGATGCGAGATGGGAACTGTGTGATGTTCCCAAGAGCTGCTACCCAAGAGCTGCAAGCTGTGTGACCAGCCCCTCTGCAGCTCCCAGCCCACAGCAGCCCTCCCCACCTACCCAGAGAGGATCTATCTGCAGCCTAACTCAGACAGGATGCTCATCACCCCAATAGCTGAGCGCCCTCAGGAAAAGCCACACATGCCACACGGCACAATGGGTTGGACTGAGTTGGCTCCATGCGGAGCTAGAAAGCTTATGCAACAAAACCACTGGCAAAGTTTGGCTTGTGTTTTTTGGGAGGTTTTGTTTTGGGTTGGGTTTGGGTTTTTTTTTTTTTTGTTGTTTGTTTTGTTTTTATTTCTATATGAACCAGCAAGCTCAGTACCTAGGAGAGGGATAAGAAACAGGCATTTCATCTAGGAGGTGTCTGTGGCACTCTGCAGATCAATGTTCTTTTTTTTTGTGCATGGAGATGTTGAGAAGTCACCAGCGATTCCCTTAGCCCCAGTTGGTTGCCACTGTGCCAGTAGCACATCTTGCACTGGGGAATACAGAGTGAACACACTGAATAGAGGGTTGTAACAACCCATCCCCATAAACGTTCACTTCTGGAGCTGTAAATACAGCATCCCTCATCAAACCTGTTATTTCCTCTCTTTTGCAGAAGCATCTCTACACAAGAAACCCTGCTGCAGGAGGTATGTTGAGGTTCCCATTTTCTTTGGTCAGGATTTTTCGGAGCACGTAGCACCAGCCTCGCTCTGCTCCCACTGAAGTGAGCTGCCTTCCATCCATTGATCCTGCTCTTTGCTCTCCTGAGAAGTCTCAGCACTTATAAAATACACTTTCATTTTAACTCTCTTGCTTAAAGAAAGAGATGATGAAAACCCATCATCCCATTTTTTGGGATGATGGGTTTTCAGAGCATCCTCCACCGTGCTACATTATACAACATCATTTTAAATCTACATGAAGTGGGCAACTAGCCCTTTTCAAGGGGCAAAAGCTACATTTAACACTCCTTTTGCTCTGGTGCTATCAAATATAATGTATGCAAACAGCTGAGAATAAAATCCCAGAATCAAAACAAACTGTTACTGTTACCAAAACCCACTGTCAGATGAGATCACAGCTGGACAGATTCTTTAAGGATCTGAATAATTTTAGGTGCACACTGATTAATACAGCCAAGCAGTTTTCTCATTGCTCTTCATCAGTGAGCATTTCTAATAAGCTGAAAATTTCCACCAACATAATTTGATGGTAATCTATCCAAAAATGAAGAGTAAGAGTGTCACAGAGGAGGTAGAAATCACCAGTGGACTTGAACTCTGCAAAATGTTTCAGAAGGAATTCTAGTTAAACTTCACGATCCCGGGATGAAGGAAGCATCTCAGTCTCGTTTCTAACCTCCCAGGCTGATGCACATCTCCCCATCTCCACAGGACACAAGGCATGGCTAGCAACTTCTTGCTCACTGGTGTAGCCACCTTTCCACGTAGTCAGGGGCTCCTGAAAGACATATTCCCTTACTTGTCACCTTTCTAGTATGATGTCCTGATGATTATTTACAGCTTGATGCCAGGCTTGCTGCTTGACCGCACTGCTGTATCCAGGCCAGCTCTGTCTGATGGGCAGACTGTCACCCAGCACCTGCTGGGAGGGGAAAACACAGTCACACCTTTGAGGCTTGGACCCCCTCAAGCCTGCCAATAAGGCAAGGAAAGTAAATAAATCAGTGACACAACAATCTACACTTTGCATTAGCGTTGCCAGGGAGAGGGAAATGCCTTTCATTTTAAAGACTAACATTTCCCTCTGAAGCCTTGATTTCTGAACCACGTATTTCGCCCTGTGCATATCCACCAACTTAAAGTAAGCCTTTCCAGACCTTATGGCCAAGGACTGCATGGGGCACAGTTGTTCCCACCACAGGAGCTGCTTTCAAGTGCAGTAACACATTGGCATGAAGGCAGCAAGCTTTTCAGCAGCTTCAATCCTGCAACTTTGGAGTCATTTGGGCTTGCTTTGCCTCCAGGGAGGCTGAGGGTACCCATGTCAGATGCCCTCCTCACTGGCTCTGCCAATTAAAGTAGACAGGCCAATGCTTTTGCCTTTACTAATTGATGCAGCAAGCACACAATTAAAGGACTCCCCATTGCTTTGCAATCTTATCCAGCTATTTGACCAGGTGGAGCCCTATCATGCACCTTCCTCTCAGCCTGCTACCTGCTTTTCCAGCTGCCAGTCATTAAATGTCACCCCTCTACCAGGCTGTAGGATGATGAATGCTCTCCTGATTGCTCTTCATATCAACCATGCAGGAGGTCAGATACCCCCTCTGCTGCCGTCTCCTGGTTTGTCTGATCCAGCAGACGGATCCTTCGGTGTCTTTGCTTTCACCTACTTCTCCCTTTCATCGTCTGCTGGCTGAATCTCTGGGGTGTCTGACTCACCATAGAGGTGGGGATGCCGTGCCTGCCCACACACGTCTCTTCTCTTGTGGCAGTGAATTAACCCTTTGTTCTAGGTATGGGGGTGGCCTGCACTGATTTCCCCAGCCAAGCTGTGATCTGTTTCTCACTGAAACCAACAAATAACAAAAACATATGCCCTCAGACTCCCTCCAGCATGCTGGCAATGGCTCTCCCATGTTTCTCTGTAGGATCGGAGTCTCGGGGCAAACAGGACCAGTTGTCTGGGGGGACTGCTGGCTGAGGAGTCCCTGGGGTACTGGCATGGACATCCAACCATCCTTCTTCCTCTTTCTGGTTGACAGGAGGGCTTAGGTTGCACGGAGATGTTTCTTATATACTGCAAGACCGTTCAGTGTCCTGGAAGGTAACAATGAGGTGCAGGAACACTAAAGACGGCTACAATAGCAGATGCAGGCTGGTATAAGCAGCTCTGACCACAAGAACCACAGGCAGCACGGAGCAGAGGCTCACAGGCTGAGCCTGGGGCATTGTGGAGGAGCTCGAGCTGGGCTGGCTCTGCTGGAAGGAACCTGGGCCAAGCCACCAGCCCTGCCATATGACTGGGGCTCTTCTGAGGTCTGCTAGAAGGGTCACATCCTGTTATGACACCTGCGGGAGCCCACTTCTCCCTTCTTTTACAGCCAGCAGACAGAGGCATCAGAAAGCAGTTGCTATCAACTTCTTGCTGCAGCTATGCCTTGACCAAGGATCAAGCATGCAAAGCATGCATTGAACTCATCAACTGCTTTTGAATTGCCCCTAGATGGTAAGAGAATCATAGAATCAACTAGGTTGGAAACGACCTTCAGGATCAAGTCCAATCTTTACCCCAGCACTGCCAAGACCACCACTAAACCATGTCACTGCAGGCCCCATCTACACTTTTTTTATATAATTTTTACTGTGTTACTGTCTGTCTTCGATTCATGCCACACAGTTATTTTGGGGAACTATGGAACTGAGGAGCTGTGTAACTGCTGCTGTGTCTCAGCTATGGTGAACGCACATCCTCTGCTGCACATGGCATGGCTTTAGAGGAAACTGCTATGCGGCCTCTGAGCTGTGTGTGTTGCAGGAAGGAGGATCCATAGAAATCCTTTTTTCCTTGCAAACTCCTGTACCAAGGGCTATTCCCAGCAGCAAATTTGAGCCTGGATCCTCTGTACAGAGAGGTGGTAGGGGAAGAAGGAGGTCTGCCTCCAAGGCACTTGTATTGAAAGGTGAGGTATGGCTCAGGAATGCTACGTGATGATATACCCTAATATAGAGAGAACCCATAGAGAAAGTTTTACAAGGAATTTCTGAGTCTGCACCAGTACCATTAAGGGCTGGACACTGACAGATATGTATTAGCTGAGCTGCAGGCACTGAGTCAAGTCTCTGAAGGATTCAGCCTGAGTCCAGGCTTAATATCCTCTTGCTGAGAAGTGCTTGTGTTGAGTCTTAGCATAGATACATTTAACGGGAGAACAACCAGGCACTCCAAGACTTAATGCAAGGGTACATGCACAGAGAAAGCGAGAAGAATTTTGATTAATTGCTATGTATTAATTTGCTACTGCAGCGGATGGAATATTTGCTTCAAGCTTTTCAGAGAGACAACATGAAAACGTTTTACACAGCTGACTGGCTTCACAGTCAAGCTCATTTGCTGTTGGTTAACTCTCAGCCCTGCATTAGTGAATGAACAGGACAAGTGAAAACATCTTTTCACTTCCTAAGGCAGCAAAGCTTGCTGATGTAGCATAAAAAGAAGTGAACTATAACATTAGCTACTTTAGACTCAGAGAACTTATAATCCCCCTTTAAAAGCCTAGCTGTTGCACAAATCCTCATTTTGTGCTTTTTTTCATGGAACACTCTCACAATTTATACCCAAACAACCTAATCAGAAATAGCGTCAGCTCTGGAGAAGAAAACGCAGGAACATGGAGCTGAGCATGGGCAGGTACTGTGAAAGCACACACTTTCATCTTGTCAGGAGCGGTTTGTTTGTGTCTTACCCAGAACTGTGAGGAATCATAACCACAAATACTTCACACGGTACTTTGAATTTAATAGCTCACATGGGCTACTGTCTGAATTACTGCCTTTTATTTTATGACTAAATTAATATTATATACACAGGAGCACATTTAAAATACCCAACAGGGTAAAAGAAATGATTGCTGTGTTGAAAACTATAAATTTTTATGCACAGAAGTTATTAGTAAAGCCACATTCCCCAGTCCATTAATGTGCACATATTTAAATTTTCCTGGGTTTTTTTTTCCTTTTGACCTTTCTTTTCAGATAATACAGCATGTTATCTTAAAGCTTTAATAAAACAGTAATTCACTCATGCTTTTTATGGCCTACTAATTTGTCTGTTGTGCCATATATTGTGTTTCATAACTTTTATATGCAAATCAAAAAAAACTCCTTTGATATTTCATTTAAATCATTGAATAATTAACACATCCCAGTTCCCAAATCAGCTAAACTGTGAAACAGAGAGCTAGCACAAAAAAAAGAAAAACAAACTAACCTTCAAGAAAAAGAGAGCAAAACTTAAGACTTGGAGAAATCCATATTATTTTGAAAATGATAATTAGAAAAATTGTGCTTATGAAAGTGAGAAAGAGGGAGAAAAGTCTCACGCCTGGTAAGAAATCACCCTGGATGTGTATAGCAGTTACACATGGACAAAAAGGGAAACGGAAGCACACAAAAATAACAGTATAAGCATTTTTAATATGTTATTTGGGTTCTAAGAACTGGAAAATGCAGTACAGTGCTCATGGTTTGGGATTTTCCAGCTCCATTCATGGCACCAGAGTTGTGCCTGGGCTTTGCAAGGGCTTTGCAGTACAGCCCCAGCTTACAGCAGTGGCACACACCCCGACTGAAGGCATGCTGCTCTTTCCTGGCTTTGACTCACTTCCCCACATAAGCAAAGCCATGGGACTGTTCCTGACTCCTCCAAGCACCATGGTGCTCCTGGCTTCTGTTTTAGGATGATTTCTCACAGAAACAAGAAGGTGGCAATCCTAGCACTGTGTTTAGGTTTTCTCCAGGTAGCCTTTAAACCCTGGGGCTAAGTCTACATTTCATAGAGTGGTAAGATCTCAAGAATATGCAAGTTCCTGCAAGTGTCATGAAAAATAAGAGGTGAAACAAAGGCAAGAGAAGCAATGTCCTAAATGCAAAGTCTGATGTCTGAGCCAATGGAAAAGCCAGATAGTCCATGTGAGGAGACAGACTCTGGTTTAGGCATGACTTGGTGCTGGGTTTATTATCAAGCACATCAGTTGTCAGCCTTGTTCCACAGATCTATACTACTACTTTAAAAATCCCCGCATCTTGTTTAGTAATATCCCACTAGTTCTGAAAATAACCCTGGGAATGTGAAGCCTGTGCAAAGGAGTCCTTGAAGCATGCCAGATTTTGCAAGTAGTCTGAAACCAAACATCGGGACACAGCCCTCTGGTATCCTACTTGCTCAGATGTTGTGCTGCCTGCACCACTACACAACAAAAAGCCAGCTCAGCAGTTATGGGACAGGATTTGGGTGTATGGTATATATTTTATTAAAGAGAGAGAAGATCCGATGGATGCTAAGCCTCAGCCACTTGGGAATCTTTAGCTGAGTGAGGGACAAAACTTCTTTTGCACTGGTCAAAGCAGTCAAAAGATGTTCCCGTACCCTGCTCCATGGACTGCCTGCATCAAAGACAACCACTCCTTGTGTACACAGGAAAGGAGACAGCAGAAGTTGGCAGTGCAGTGGCTCATTTCTCTGAGCCTTGTTGGGAGTCAAACAGTAAAGAGAGAGCCTTAATCTCACTGCCTGAGCAATGGAGGGCTTGTTCTGCTAACACCAGCTCACAGCTGGCCTGGCTGCACAGGCGTCAGTTTCAGCATTAGCGTTTCCCTGCACTAGAGTATATTCACTTTATTGCATATTTAAAAGACCTTAGCACCCAGGCTGGTGTGGGGCTGTGCCAGCCCAAAACTGCCTGTGAAGTCCAAAAACCAGCTCAATATCACTGCATAGTCATTAAGCCACAGAAATCTTTTGAACTTTGCACACCAGTATTGGTATTGTCTCCTGATTTTTACCTGCTGTAGATGCAGAAGGGAGAATTAACTGAAAAGAAATTAAGGTCAGACTTTACCTTTGCTTAAATGAGTATTTGTTTAATTAAGATCTGTGACATCACATGAAAAGGAGAGCACTGTACTGAAATAGAGATTTGGATCAATGAAGGATGCATGGCAATACCATAGCATTTTCTGTTTGTTTATGTCAACCACTGACAGAGAAAGCCATTCTCAAAAGAAGCGATGGCTTACTCAGGTGATGCTGATATAATTCTCTGTCCATCCAGAGTTTTTCCCATATCAGGAGGAGCAGAGACAGAGCAAGCCCTGTGTTGGCATGCCATTTCATTGCCTAATAATGAGGTCAAGGATAAAGAAAAAGAGTCTGATCTAAACAGGCTGGTCCACACATTACTGAATGCATATATTGCGTATACAGAACTGGAACACAAGGTTACTCATTAAGCAGATGCATTCAAGGTTGAGGGTGCACTGTAAAATGCTACATGAGCATTAGAAGAGTGCTTGACTACTTTCATCACTATCTTAGAATAATTTTATGCTAATTCTTTAAATGTCAATTATTCAGATGTTTCTATGCTGCACTTCTATGTTCCAAGTTATTTCTTTTAAATTGTTGCATACGCCATTTAACAGGTTCTATTCTAAAGGTCCCATTTTTTTAATATTGATTTTTGTTTATATCTTTGCAGTACAGAATTAGCCAAGGCTCCCACTCAGAGTCCTATCACTGGTTTGTCTTTATTACTTCTGGTACATTTTCAGTGTTTTACATTTAAATTTGTGCACTTCGTTTTATTGTGCTTGTAACCATCTTAATTTATTTTCTGTCTCTGCTTCTTCCTTCTAGCTAAAACAGACACACTCAAAGGCCATCCACTGTTACCGAACCAAAGAGCACACATCATCTAGGGGAGCTCATCGGGGATATATCGGGGGCTATTGCATAGAAACTTGAGTTATGTACCTGTTTTTCAGACCTCATAGATTACTGATCTCTGAATTTTGGGTGAAGCCTTGCTGGTTTTAATCAACTCATGTCTTTGTATGGTCCATCAATTTCAAAATGGGCAAGAAAATTGCTTATTAAATTCTTTAACTGGTAGTGTTGCTGTAATTAAATGAGGCCCAAGAAAAAAATACTGCATTAAATGTTTTACCCATTCCCCATTTTTATGAAAGTCCTGAGCCTTCAAAAGCTTACACAGGTGTGTCCCAGTGAGCAATAGGCCTCATCTCATTGACTTCCAAGACTGTAGTTACAATAGTCTCTGGGGTTGAGGGATCACAGTGGGACCATAGAAGGGTACAGAACCTGACTCATTGCAAGGGTGAAATAGCCTGATGTGCTTTATGCAGGGTTTGTCTCACTAGCTTAATTCTGTAATTACTGGCTTAAAAGAAGAAACCTGCAAAGCACAAACCCAAACCCAAACCCAAACCCAAACCACAGTGCAACTGGACCTCCCTGACTCCCCAGGGCAGGGATGTACCACAGGCGATACCACCAACTCTGCATGAGATTGCACAGAATGCCAGAGCAATCTTCTTTGCTTCAATCCTCTAAAAATCATAGGTATCTATAAACCACATTCTACCCAAAGGTACATTCAGTTCTTAGATCTATTTACCCCTCAGATACTTGCTGCACCACTTGGCAATTTCACCTCATGATACACCAACCAAGCACAAGTGCTGCTGAAGTCACAGCTCAGCAAAATTACCCCTTTCCCAGCTGTACCACTGGCCATGTCCTTTAGTTGCAGGTCCCTGATGGTGAAAGCTGCTTCACCTGCTTCCCTCTCCTGAGCCAAAGGTAGCCGAATCACAGCAAGGCTCCAGCAAGAGCCATTTGGGAACCAGGAGAGTACCAGCTAGCCCAGATCACAGGGGATAGCACTTGGTTTAACCATGGCATTGAGAAACCCTCACAAGTGCCCCAGAGCAGTAAGATGACATGCAGAGAAAACGGCAGCAACCAGTACAGCCAGTGAAGTGGTGCGAGGCTCCGCAGGGAAGACTTGGAGCTGAGCCATGGCTCCGCAGAGACTCCTCAGCTTTTCACCCTCACTCTCTTTGAGGAAGAGGAAAGCTCATCTCTGTAAACCTCCTTCCCAGGAGGGTTTAGCAACGCATACCAAAAGCAATACACAGGGACATTATGGACTTACAGACCCAAGACACTAATATAACATCACTCACGGCAGTCTGCAAAAACAGCAACTGCAGGTGAGCCGTCAGGCTGCCAAAAGACACATAAATGCAAAGCTACCACCACAGGCCAGATAATCAGCTTGTCTAAAGGAGTACAGCTACTGCAGCAAGCAGAGCTGTGCTGACTGACTGAGAAGCCATCCTCCTCCTCCTCTTCTTTGTACTGGAAATCAGTCAAAATGTAGCAGGGACACCCAACTGGGGGTACAGCAATGCCCTGGTTTTGCAGAGCGCTCTTTTTAAATTTATCATCTCCTCATGGGAGGAAAATAAAACAGAAATTAATTCATCCTCTCTCTGAGCAACTGCAAGCAAAGCAAAAGCAGGTTGTCTCCTGCTCTGAAATTGTATTCTTGTCACTGCTTGACCGAAATCTCAAACAAACCCAATTCTCCAAACAAATAATGACGGCTTTAATACATACATTTAGCAAATGCAAGGGTTTTGCTTTGCTATTAAAGTTTAATTAGTAATTAATATTTATGCAGCGATTGGCTGGCACTCTGCATGTTACATAAATAAATATTAACTTGTGGATGATTTAAAAAAAAATAATCCTTGCATCTGAAATTTATTCGTGTGATTCTATTACTTATTCATTAATTCATGTATAATTCCAACTCCTCTTCATTCCAGTTGGAGTGGGAGGGAAGGGGGGAACTCCCTTGGGACTGATGTGCATGGTTTTAATTCTCAATTTAGTCTTCATCACTACAAATTAAACGTTTAAAAATTCTAAATAGTGTGTTTAGCGATGCTGACGTTCAAATCCATCAGTCTGAGAGAACTGAAATTTCTTTAGGTATGTAATGGTACAAGTTGAGAGTACTATGCAGCATCTGAGCAGAAAGGCCACCCTTTATATTGTGCTTCTGGCCAGTGAAGGAGTCTCTGCATGCAAACTCCCCCCAAGGTCAGTAGGTGTTTCATCTGTGCCAACATATTGGTTAGAGGGAAAAAAAGAACTCAGGCTGCCGCAAGCTTCTGAAAAAAGTCAACATAGCTCCCTTAGGGGGTTATTTTGCTATTATTTTTCAGCACTCCATCAGAAATTTCCAGGGCTTCTCCTCCCAGAGACATTTGCTGATGAGAGCAGATCGTTGCCTTGGCCATGCAGATGTCCTGGTTGCACACACAATCCCGAGTGCCACATATGTGCTTGCAGCCCAGCCTCAGCCACTGCACACAGGGCAGGATTGCTGCTGATTGAGGGGCCCTGGGAACCACCTCTCCGTCATTCTGCTCTCTCCGGCTAGACATGTTTTGACAAGTACCTCTTAATCTGCTTTGCCTGGCTTCCTGCAACCAGGATGGCTGGGGGAGGTGTGTGCACAGGTCCTGTGAACACTGGAGAGATAGAGAGGAGCACCAGCTAAAAAGCATTACTATAGACCAGATCCAGTCTCCCTGGCTCAGTATTTAAAATCAGGGGGCTGGGGCTGGTTCCTTCCCCCCTCCCTTCCTTGCCTGGGCCATTACCAAAGCTCAAGTCACACATGATTCCTCTCCCTGGGGTCCCCATAACACACTGATGTGTGATAGCTCTCAGGAGCAGCCGATTCCCACAGGATAAATATCAACTGAAAGGGAACAACAAATGGTACACGGCTAATTACTGCAGGGACTAATTAAACAGAGAACAGTCCTTGGGAACAAATAGTGGTGCAAAGGATGTACAAGTGCCCCACTGACACTGCTGGCCTCATCTCACAGTTCTGGGACCACACAAGGAGCAGAGGAGAGGAACAATGCTATGGCACATACATTCGGGTGGCTAAACAATGATGCAGAACAAAAAAAGACTTGGACAAGAGATCTGGAGCCAGATACCTGGGAGACCAAGTCTGTTTGCACATGTGTGTGCATTGCCTTCCTCCTGGTGGATTTGGGGTCAAAGGACTCCTGCAGCCTGGCTCTAAAGGGCTGGGATAGGAGGAAATCTTAGGGTCTGAGGTGCACCCAAGTGGGAAAGACAAACCCTCTGCATACTGAAAGCCAGCAGATTTGGCTTCCCTTAGCATGGGTATCTGGCTGCAGACCATGACTGTTAAGGCAGCCCTTTGTAGCCAGAGAAGGGTAGTGAACGCAACTCAGCCCTTTTAAGATTACAGGAAGCAGAACGGCTAGATGCATCTTAAATTTCTCCAGCTGCCCCACTTCAAGAACTGGCCCCTTTAAGCATCTCTCTGCTGTTCTTTCTGAGCTAAATTCCCAAGCTAAATGCAGTAATTTCTGAGTAGTCACCTCCTGCTCTCCAAAGAGCTGCCTTATGAATATATGCTTGTGTGACCTTAAGACCATAATAATTGGGGGTTATGAATTGTTAAGAAACAGATTCTTCCAGTTTAAACTGTGCCATGTAGTCTGCCTAATAATCAAAAAGCACCACAGGGTAGGACATTAGACAGGAGAGATGGGGGGGGGCCATTAAGAGATGGTGTTGGCAAGCTTTTAGGGTTGATTTTGCACATCTTCTGAAGTGGATATTAAAACCCACAGTCAGCCATTCAAAGAGCCTGCAGAGATCAAAATCCCAGCAGCTAAAATTATGCCTTACCTATATCTCTGCTCCTAAGGAAACGGAAATAAATCGAGGGGTGCTGGTTTACACCCACTGCAACCCCCGAGGCACTGACAGCACTCGCTTCTTTCTTAGCCTTGAAGGAGAGGAGTCCCTAAAAATATCAGCAAACTATCCACATTTTTCTTGTGATCGCTTGCCTTTTGTCTCTGTAGTTGAAGAGGATTGATGTCTCCTGGCTTGGGAGGCTCACCAGAGTAGTGTTAGCATTACAGCACGAGGAGCACAGAACTCTCTATTTTAATTACAAGGCTGCTGCCTAGCACAGCCAGCTCCTCTCTCTGTGCTGCTGTATTCAGGATCTGTGTGGATGCGGACAGTTCTATTTTCTGATTTTTCCACCCCATTTCATCGAGGCAGTAATGGCTGGCAACACTTGCTAGTAACACAATTTCTGCCTCATGTTACCTGAATTTGCTGATAAGATTAAGCAATAGTCTAAGACCTTACTGGTTTATATTTCACAGCTACCAGGCATCTCCTAGAAAACAGTATTGATGCTATATGGATTCCCTCTATTACAACTGGGTTGCCAATAAACATGCAAAAGTACCTTAAAAAAAATGCAATTTGAGGAGATGTCAAAGAAATTCCCTGTAGGTTGGTAAAAGAATTTATATATTACGGAGTAGAAGATGGCAAAGCTGCAGCATTATTGAGCCACTTAAAGTAACAAACTCCATTACTGCAGAAAGCCCACATTCATCTGGGATTTTATGGGGGCTGACAATGGTTCTAGCTTCATTCTGCCTCACATGAGCAGCATGCTCCAAAGACAAGGCAAGGGAATGCACAAGCCTATGTCAGCATGCACTTGCTAGCTGGGGGTTTGGAAGGGCTGCAAAATTCTTTCTAGGGCATAAGTATGGGAGAGTATGCAGAGAGCAGCAAGGCACCTCTTCCTTTCTTGAGCCCAACACCAGCCCTACAAGGCTGAATGATCCCGCAGGTAAAACCATAGGGTGGCCCATGGCGTGTACCTCCTGTATCTTCTCTCTTGAGCATTAGGGCGCCTTCTGTTGATAGCTGAGACACGGGTTGGTACACGTGGGGGGCTGGATAGGTCAGATAAATCATCTCTCAATTGTTTGAACTCCTGGGACAGTTTTTCCACAGCTGAAATGATGGAAGGAGTGAGATTGTCTTCGAACTCTCGGAGTTGACGAGTCAGTTCATCCACTGTTGGTGGTGCTACGTCATTCTAGGTCATTGATGCCAATGAGTGGGCATATGATGATGGTGCACTCCGTGTAAGTTTCCGCCACATGGGTCGTGTACATTCAACTTCATCTGGATCCACGGATGCATTCCAGCATCTGGCCTACAATAGATCATCTCAGTTTTCATTTCATTTTTTCATTTCATTTCATTTCAGCTTTCTCAGTTTTGCTGGCTGTGCTCTGTGATCCCCCAGCAGCAGCTACTGGCTTCTTGTTCCTACCTACCTCTCTTTTTCCCTTTTTTTTTTTTTTTTTTTTCTGTTGGTTGGGTTTTTTGGTTGGGTTTTTTTCTTCTTTTTCTTCTTTCTTTTCCTTTTTATTTTTCCTTTTCTCTTTATTTTTGCCTTTTTTGTCTTTTTCTTTTCTTTTCTCTTTTTTATTTTTGCCCCTTTTTTTTTTTTTTTTCTATTTCATTGGTGGGTTTTTGGGGGGAAGGGTGGGGGTGCAAGGCGCTGTCACCTGGAAACAGCAGACTGGAAATGTGTGTTCCTTCAGAACTTGGATTCCACTGGGCTAGGAATGTCAATACTGTATATAACATTGTAAACATTATATTTCCCTACCTGATAAAATTTCCAGGTAGGTGATGCTTGGCACTAGCGAGGACTTGAAGGCGGTTAATGTCTGAAATCATAGACTCATAGAATAGTTAGGGTTGGAAAGGACCTTAAGATCATCTAGTTCCAACTCCTCCTGCCATGGGCAGGGACACCTCCACGCTCGACCATGTCGCCCAAGGCTCTGTCCAACCTGGCCTTGAAGACTGCCAGGGATGGAGCATTTATCACCTCTTTGGGCAACCTGTTCCAGTGCCTCACCACCCTCACAGTAAAGAACTTCTTCCTTATATTTATATATATAGAACTTCCCTGTTTAAGTTTAAACCCATTACCCCTTGTCCTATTGCTACAGTCCCTGACGAAGAGCTCCCAAGGGTGGTGTTTTACCCACTCAGGGTGGTGCCATCCCTCCTGGCTCTGCCCCTATGAGCCAGCTGCTCAGTCAGCAGAGCTCCGACTCCTGGGCAAATCCTGGCAAGGCCTTGGGACTCCCTTGGTGCCTCTGGCAGTTCAGGATCACAACCCCTGGACGCTGCGATCTCCTCAGCTCCAGTGCTGAAGGCATCCTCGCGAGAGCTACTCACCTCAGCAAGTGACTGAAAAATAAGGTACATCTTCATACCCCTCCCCACTTCATCCAGCTGATGGTCTGTGGGTCAGATTTGACCCAGCAGACTATTTCTCCGGCTTATCACCAGTACTTGAGATAGAAATGGCTATTAGTCCAACATGTGCTACCCTAACAAGTGAATACTTTGATGCCTGCATTAGCGCTGGGGGCCACCTCACCTCGGTGTGGCCAATGGAGACGGGAAACCGAGCAGGTACGTACCGTGCCCGTGCAGAGACAGCACCAAGCAGAGGGCTCCCGAGGCCACAGCGACCCCGCTCCGCAGGGCCCAGAGCTCCGGCCCGGTCGTGCCGGGACCTCGCTGGGTTCGCGTCTCCCTCTGCTGTCGCAAGCCGGCTACTACCGAGTGCGGCTTCGCCAGGGGACGGGAGGTTTAAAACACGCCGCCTCAGGCAATAGAGGGGACAGGGAGAGCCGCGTTCCCACCGGGAAGGGCTGTCCAAGCGCCTTTCCAAGGACTGGGAATTAAGAGGAATAAAAAAAAAACAAACCCTACATTAATTTATCTCACAGAAAGTAGTCGGGAGGTTGAGGAAGAGAGAAACAGTGTCTGGTCTGGTCTGTCATACAGGCCTGTGACGCCTCCATCCTACCCGTTTTGCGGGGTGGCTGCATGACCCACTCACGCTTGCCCACACCGCAGGGCCACTTCGGTCTCAGCCCAGAGCAGCAGAGCTCAGCTGCAAGGGCGTGCACACAGTCCTGTCCTGCGCCACTGCCTGCGCTCCCCAGCCCCGACTCCGCCAAGGCTGGACCTCGGTGCCCTAACACAAGAGGACACTGGCTTGCAACATGTTTCCTTCCTGAGAAGCAGCAGCTCCCAGCGCCCGCAGAGCCCCTACAGAGCTGGGACAGCCCAGGCATTCCCGTGGGAGCATACATCCCCTCACTTTGCTATTGCTGTAGAAGCAAGACACACTTGCTCACCAATTAAAAGCAAAGCTAGCTCGTTTCCATTTAGTCTAGAAACTACAAACAAAAGGGGAATGAAAACTGATCAGTTTAACACCCTCACCTTAAAAGAGGACATCCTCATCTGAAAAATAGTAGATACAACAATCTGCTGCGTACACACAACTTGCAGAGTTGTAGAGACTTTACTTCAGAGCAGCTGCTCTGGTCAAGGTCACTTGGTGAAATGTGACTAAAACTTCTGGTATCACTTAGAAAGCACAGGGACGTCTCTCAAGAACCACTTCACAAAGCATTTCCCTGCAGGGTGTGCAGCTCCTCTGGAATGATGTAGCAGCGGCTTGTGGAGCAAAGCCTGCAGAGCTGTATGACTTCTGCACGGTAGTAATTACAAAGACTTTGGAAATGCAATAAAATAAATTCTAAAAAAAATCTATTTAAGACACTTTTTTTAATCTCCTTGAGTCTGAGAGCGCTCTTCTGCTTTTACTGTGTCCATGCCATCAGCATTCCTGGAGGCAAAGGAAGCGCTGTTATCTCTGCGTGCACCACAGGGAACTGGGAGGCAAAGGATGTAAGGTTGGGCTTTTCAGAAGCAACTGACAATTCTGAGTCCCATATTTGGGATATGCTACTTTAGAGAGCCCTACTTGCAGAGGTGAGGCTGGCAGCCTTGGCTTGAATCCAGTTTAGTCACCCCAAGCTAAATAATCAAACATGAAGGTGCTTAAAATAAGAATAAAAAATCACCAGTCGTTGAAATGCAATACGAATTACTTGCCCCAGGTTATACAGGGGAGACTGGGATGGGGCCATATAAACTGAACTGCCTCCTGAGTTGTTGAGCAGCATCCAAAAAGCCCAGGTCTCCATCCTTTGGGACACAGGATGTGTCCCCACAGGATGTGTGTCTGCGGCACCCAGAGCTCAGCTCTTGAGTCGTGCCACCTGCGCAGCTTCCTAATGAAGCACATTAGTGTGAGGGGTGTGGGGGTTAGCTAATCATCAGGGAGGCAACAGGCAAAATTGCCTATTAAAAACAGGGCTCCATCAAGAGCAGAGTGAGGTATGATGAACTTGAAAGCTCCTATCGTCTTCTCTTTGTATGCCCTTAAAAAATGTTAGCGTCTACGCTTTAGCAACGTGCTGCCCATCACTGTCTGACACTTTCCTGTTATTATGTCTTTGTTGTGCCATCCAGAGTTGACCTTGGGAAAGAGACCTAACATATATTATAACACCATTTAATTCCAACATTAGCTCTTCTGTATACCTAATATATCACCATAACTATGTCAAAGCAGGAGGAGTGCAATTTCTTTGCCAATATAATGTTGATGTAGTAAGAAGACATCAGTGGAGTGGTTACTAGTCTGCTGTTCTGCCTTCCTGACTCCCCCACCTGGGGATAGCTGCAGAGGAAGCAAGTTTTCTTTCTCAGCCATGCCACACTGTTAAACTGAATGAGTTTGTTGGTCCACCAGTTACTCTGTTTATACCTTAAACACATTAACAAGGCTGGGAGGAATACCTCACAAAAGTATCTTCACTAAAAAATTAGAAAGGTGTTGAGAGAACATTAGCATCATAAATCACGATTTGGACGTGACACCGTGTCAGCAAGGAAATGATGTATAAACTCCCCAGGTGATTCCAGGAGCATCTGGATCAGTGATTAGCTTAGGGTTAGCTCTGCTGAAGGAAACATGTTGATACAAGAATAAGGCTCATCTTTTGTACAGCTGTCAGTCTGCTGATCTTAAAATATACCACAAAGCCACAAAATTCCCATGTTACAGACAGAAATCCCAGTCTGGAAAGTAACGAGACCAAGGGCACTCACGCAAGGTGGTGGCAGAGCTGAGCCCAAGTCCCATCATACTGTTCTGCCCACAACACACCACAGCCTTCCATCCCTCCAAGAGTGACCAGAGGCATTTGGGTCTGCATTGGAATCTAGCTCACCCGTAGCTCTGATCTGCACATCTCAGGAACACTGCAACCACCATGTTCACAGTCACTTTCCAGCACTGCAATGCCAGAACCCAGCAGCATGCTGGTCCTCTGAAGAGCTTCATGCCCCTATGCAGCCAGCCCTGCTCTCTCCTGAGGCCAGCGGCCATATCGCCTGCTTGGCGTGACATCTGGGAGAAGAGGGAGCAGCTGCCAGCTGTGCGTAGCTACGTGCAGAGGGACACGCTGCAGCTCCACTCCTGCACACATGCAACCAGCATCTGCACAAGAGCACCATGAAAACAGGCTCCTGGGACCTCCTGGAGGCAGGGGCAGAGGCATGAGTCACAGTCAGGAGAAATTCAGTCACTTGTTGCAGACAGACTTACAGGGTCTGTGGGCTCACAGCAGAGGGGAAAGTGTGTCCTTGACAGGTAGCAGAGACAATACTGAGATGCCAAGGCAGTGATCCTAAATACTCCAATAAACTCCATTTGCCACCCAAGAGCTGGAGATGTGCACAGACATAATTAAGAAGAGCCCCTCCAAAGGCAGCCTGCATGAAGCACACACTAAGTAGGCCTGGAAAATCCCAGAAATAGTTGGAAAAACAGCACCAGAAGCTATTTACAAGGAAATGCAGAGGAGGACAAAGGACAAAGCAGAGGAGGAAAATCTGGTGGAAGAAAAAATAATAAAAAATAATAAAAAAGCACAAGTGCTTTACTTCTGAACAGTGAAGGGCAGGGTATATCAGCAAATGCCACACAAGGTCATCAACAGCACTTACTGCAGGATAAATCATTATGTCAAAGCATCAGGAAAGAGAAGAAAAAGATTTTTACTGATTTGAAGTGATATGGATTAAGAAGAAAGCAGAAGGTAAAGAGGAAGAAGGACTGATGGTAAGCAGGTTGGGTTTCCAGGCATTTCTCAGCATCACACAGGAAAGAAACCAAACCTGCAATTAAACAAAGCAAAATTAAAGCTTGGCAGGAGCCAAATACTCATGAGGAGATTCTAAATTACACACAAGATGTTCAAACACTCAAGTACCTTCTTTGGCAGCACGTGAGACAACTGGAGGTATTACCATGGGTGAGAGGGGCCTGGAGAGGTGTCACAACATGCTGTATAGCTGCCTGAGAGACAGCTACTGCATGGCACCAAGGCTTGAGACATGACAAGCCTGAGAAGGGAGGAAGAAGCTAGAGGGCTGCTATTGATATTGGTTACAGCAGCTTCAACAAAATTGTGTAATATTGTAATCCAAGTGAGGCCAAACCTAGAATGGAATATTAATATGTTAAAAACATGAACAGAATAAAAATATGCAACCAAAGCAGGCTACATCCCCAATCTCATCACATTCCAGCTGCTAGAAGATTCTACTAAAAGACTCCAGTCTTCAAGTACATGAGCAGTCAGCAGGTACCTGCCTGACTACACAGCATGCTAAGAGAAAATATAATGAGATCAACACAATGAATGGCAAAAGGCAGCTCAGGGCAGAGTCTCCAGCCATGGCACAGTTATCAAGGCAGCAGACAAGCTGTGCATTTGAACAGATCCAAGCAAGCTAAATAGTGCACTGAACACACCTCCATCCAAGTACCTACCACGAAAGAAACCTTACCTGACTTAGCAAAAGGAAAGTAGGATATCCCCAGTGTTGGATGCCAATATTGAAGATTGGCATGAGCTGAGGCAAGGAAAGCAGCCTCTTTTCCTTGTTTGGTGCACCAGGATCAAAGTACAGATGGGATAAAAAGTAGAGATGCCACTACTAAGACACACTAACAGGACTCTCAGGGATTCGTGTCACTGCTGACGATATTTAGGGGTACAGATGAGCAGACAGCTTGCTGGAAGCTGTGACAGTTAAAGCGTACAACTGGTTTTGTCAGCCAAAATAATAGGGACCCTGTAACAGAGAGCTGACAGACCTGGCAGAGGCAGCCTGGTTTCATCACTAGCCTTTCTTGCTGCACCATGGACTGGCCTTGCCACAGGCAGTGCCTAAGAGTTCATCCCCTACTCAGCTAACCCTCTGCCAGGGCCAGCAATGCTCAGGACCAGGGATGCTCAGGACCTTATTAGTACCCTAGTGAGTTGTAATCCATGGAGAGCCAGCCCTGGCAGAATGGTACTAGAAATTTCTATGCACCACATGGGCAATGGGGCAGCCTCTTGTAAGGGCTGGGTCTGTCACCTGTAAGGTGTGGTTTTGGCAGCAGCAGGTGAAGGAGTTGAAGATTAACCCCTGCTCAGGGCTGCTCCCCATGGAGGCATAGGGAATTTTGCCATGGACATCCACTGTGAGCAAAAACACACATTCAAAGATGGAAAGCAAAGTCCTCCACGGGGCTTTGTTGGTCCCATGCCCAATATCCTTCCAGAGTCGCCTGCTGTTGTTTTCCAAGCTTGTAAGTGGAAAAAAATGCTAAGTGGAAGGAGTGGCAGCACATCTATAGGGAGATTTCCAAAGCAGCCTGAGGGGCTCCCAGTCCCCCACCGCAGAAGGGACAAGGGGAGACCTGAGGGTGGAGGGAGTCAGCAGATCCCCCTCAGCATCCCAGAAGAGGGTGAAGCCGCTGGGTGCCAGTGAGCGGAGAAATCCCCCGTCGCAGCTCCCCGCCTGCTTCCCCTCCTTCCCCACACCGTGGAGCTGCGCTGCCTGTTTTTAGGCAAGTCAGAGCCGAGGCCAGCTTTGCAGCTCTGGATGCAGCTCCCCAGGAAGCTGGGTTGCATCCCAGCACTCAGCAGTATAAATCGGATCTGCATCAGACAGAGGCATCTGATCTCTACAGTGAGCTAGAAAGCACAAGTTAGAGTCTGGGTGGGTGTTTCTCCAGCTGCAGGAAGGCAGCTGGATGACAGCCGATGTGGCATAAAGGTTTTCCACGCAGTGCTACATCAGCAGTGTCTTCAGTGCACGCTTGGACAGGCAGAGGGAGTTTATGAAACATCAGCGCTTTGTGGCATAGGATTCTGGTATTTTTATTCTGGTACCCTACATCTGGGTTTACTGTATAACCAAATCACAGTACGTAAGAGGCCTGAAGAACTGGGAAGTCCCTGTCAGGAATACTGGTAGGTTGTCAAGTCAGTGAACAAATTACAGCTGGACATCTGGTAAAGCAGAGATGCCCCTGAACTGTATCTGCGCTGCTAAACTGGTAGCAGAAAATTGCACCTTTGAAATGTTTTTCCATTAAAACTATTTAGAGAGCTGGTCTCACTATTCTAAAATAAATCTTTGGGTTTGGGGGGTGAGGGGTTGGGAATCACTCAGGGCTGTTTAATGTCAAGGGTTGGATTCTGATCCAAGCTGTGTGTGTATAATTGCACCAGCCTCAGCAGAGTTGCATCTGCTCCACACCCACATTATGGAGACAGTAATCTGCACCCCCCATTGTAACTACCATACACACTCTTTGCTAGTGCTCTGATACGACCAGAAACCCAGACAAGCCCGCTTTCCTGGGATGCTGCAGTTGAGCTGAATTCACAGTGGCCACAGAGATACAACTTCTGAGATGACACTCCAGTATTTTTAGCTGAGTGCTCACAAACAAGGCAGAAATGACACATCTGAAATCCTCCCTCTGCAAAGCAGGTACAGCACAGCAGGGCCAACACATGCCCACCTGGATCACCTCCGAACATCACTCAGGGTGGAGGAGCTGAGCGACATGAGACCTCCTGGAACGTGGCACTGCTGCCAGACAGCAACCACTGGGGTGGCTCCTCCTGGATGGGGCTTTGAACAGGGACACATTCTAGTCACCACTGATATGACCACTGATAAGAGAGATTCAGATTCTAACAGATAAGTGAACACTCAGCCATTGATCTGCCTGTCTTAGTGCTCTGGAGAGCAGGTTAAATATAAATAAGACTTCTGGAAAATGAAGCTTTTGTAGACCTTCCTAAAGAAGAAAAAAAAAAAATAAAAAATAAGAAAACCAAAACTGAAGGCGGCACTTCAATAAAACCCCATGGACACATTTCAACAACCAAAATCCCCAAAATTGAATCTTTATACAGAAACCAGACATTCAAAAGACACTTATTTTGTGCAAAACCCAGCTTCCCTTTGCAAAATAAAAAATGCATTGATGCAAGTTTTCTGGCACCCCCAGCACCTTGTCTGTGGAAGCAGTAAACAGCAGACATGCAGGAAACATTTGCTTTATTTAAATAATTTAATTTCTTTCCTCTTCCTTCTATATTCTCCAAGGGAGAATGGGCTTGTAATAGGCTCCAAAAGCCACAGACATGCCCTATCTGTGAATTGGAAGTCACCAGGCTTCCTGTCTGTTAGTGTTGTCTCTCTGCACTGTAAGGTCATCTGTACAACTAAAGCCTCTGTGTAACAGTAACAGATCCAGTAATATCTCTGGATCTCATGCACAAAGGGGACTGTGCTGCCTCTGCTCTTGCTAATCTAGCCCAACATGGTTTGATAGTTTCCTTTCTATCCTTCTTCCCAAAGTTACACCTCTTATGTGAAAACACTTCTAGGAAAAAATTATTTCCTTTCATTAAGTGCCCATATCCTTCTGAGGGTGGGCAGGCCAAACCACAGAATGACAAAGAAATGCTTGTTGATACCTTGGCATCTATTAGGTGACAGCAGTTGCTGTCATGAGTTTGCCAGCCTTTGTCCAGAACAGTCGAGTGCGAGTCTCTGCCCAATTTCTCTGCCAGTCCACAGGACAGTGAATTAAAAACATAGCAACAACAGGTCCTGGCCTGAAGCAGTTAGCCCACGCACACCACTGGGAAAAGAATACTTGTTTGGATACTCACTAAGAGCCAAAATGAGCCTGGGTTGTCCTCTCTGGGCATCTTGTTTGCTGTATGGAAAGAGCCAATCTGTTGAGCATCTATAATTCAGATATCTACCCTGGGAGTGTTGAAAACTATGCCAGAAGTCAGGTCCTACATTTCTGATTTTGCCTATCTGCAGGCACATGCCATCAGCCAGGTCTGCTGTACCCTCCTAGATCCCACTGGTGGCAGGGGCTCAGCACCATGCAGCATCATGCTCATCTGGCTTTTTGAATATTTTCGTCAGCTACAGAATTGTTCTTTCCTGGCCTCAGATACACACTGTGTGACATTTGGAGTAAACACCTGAAGCTGCCTTTTTTTGCTTTTTTCCTCCTCTCCTTTTCCTGGTAACATTATGTTCTCCTAGGGAGGAAAAACATTAGCTTGGTGCTTGGGATGATTCAGTTAACTAGCAGTAGGTCAGAGAAAAAACAAACATCGGATGCTGCTGCTTGCTTCCTCTAAGCAAAAGCCTTGCTGGAGCACAGATAAACTGGAATTTCAGACACAATCTTAGGACCAGTAGTCCTAAACTACTGAAATAATTTGCACCCTTCTCTTAAACGTTTTGTTAAAAAAGGGGGATTGATTTACAAACTGCGGCTATGCAGTCAACTCCTTAAAAATATCTGGATTCATAACCTATTATTTCTTATTAGCCTAAATATTTTTCCTCACTACTTGGAGGGAGGTGTGAAATTCAGCTAACACGTACAAATCCTGAGTTACATTAATAATTGTCTGGTTTTGGAAAGTCCCATTCTCCTATCAGATGTTTGGATAAACTAGAGGCAGACACAGACATCTCCCACAGTCTTCTTCATGAAACTTTGTTCAAAGGAAGACTCTATGGCAGCAGTTGCTACCACAGCTTTGCACTTTCCCTGGATGTTGGCACACATGCAGCATTGCGAAAGCTGGACAGAATTTGTATACACAGGAACATTCACATCAGAATTATTCATGTTGTCATCACACTATAATAGGAGAGGACAAGGGGAGAGGTCCCAAACATGGAACAGAAATGTCGGCAACTGGTCAGACTAGATAAATAATAAAGAAAAAATAATGCATTTCTAAGAAGTATGAAAATATTACTGTGTAGCAAGGACAGGGATCTGAACTGTGACCAAGAATCCTTGATGCAGCAAAGGATTTAAGCTAAACTTTGGTGCAAATTCAAGGCCTCAGCTTAAGAAGTCCACATTCAGCTATTACCCTACCACAGAAGCACCCGGATTTCCTTCTTCAGCACTTCTAAGGCCCCAGAGCTCAGCCTCAGTGCCCAGGCTTGTCAGGATTGAGCAACCTCATGAAGTTTCACTTCACTCTGCCACAGCAGGCTCAGCAGCAGAACCGTTGGCGTGTGTGCTCAACCAGGCAGAGCACCAGTCTTCCTAGCCTGTAGGCACAGCTGCCTCAAGGTAGCCACAGAGGAAGACTGCGTATTTACAACAGCTTAGCACTTACAGTGTGCAGCCAGGAAAGCAAAGTGAGCCTCTTCCTCGCATGTTATTGCCAGCATGACCTGGCCATTGTGCTGGTCCTGCTCAGCTCCCTGAAATGCTGCTTTTCTGCTGGAGATGCCAAGAGGGAGGTCCACTTGGCAAGTGGGGACACAAAAACAGGGCACTGTTCTGCTGCTTCTGGCAGGGCATCCCCTGCCATGTTCCCCTGACAGCTCTGTATGGGCTCGTCTGGAGGTGGGGCTCCTGAAGGCTGCAGCAAAGCCACGCCTGGGCCTTGGCTGAGGCGTGAGCAGGTCACAGGGAAGGATGCAGCCACCAAAAAGCTCTTTTGCTCAGGTGTGCACATCAAAATGCTATTTGGGAATAAACTGAACAAAATCACACCTGCATGAATTTCCTTCAGAGTCAGTGACTTAGTTATTCTTATAAACTCCTGGACTGTTACGGGTAACATCATCACAAAATACCTGTCACTGATGTCTGAGCTATAGCAGGTCTTCCCCAAAATGCTCTTCCCATGGTTTAATGAGTCCGAGGGATGGTGAAACTGTCACAGCTCCAAGTTAGGATCTTCTCCTGTTTTGGCAGTACCAAGAGTAATAACCTGTCCTTTTCCAGAGGTACTGCAAGGTGGCTTTCTGTTGAGTTCTCTGTTTGGTTTTTAAGGTGTACAAATCAGCATGGCTGTGTTGGCTTACTTCCAGGGCAGGAGCAATAGTGCAGTCCCTAAACCAACTTGCATATGCACTTTTATGATAAGTCTAAGCTGAGGGAGCTTCCAGATTGCAGCCACTTCCCAGTTTGCTATCAGAGCTGGATGTGGGCATGTGCCAGCCCTTCCCTCCCTTTACCAACACGCTCTGCTTCCACACGAAAAATATGCCAGTGCATGGAACTTTCTTGTGGAAGAACAGGACAAGCTGCAAGAGAGTGCAAGTGTGGACAAGTGGTCCAAGACCCTGGAGCAATAAAACAGCCAGAGTACATGCAGCCTTAGACAGCTCTCAGAGGGTGAGACACAAAATACTCTGTGTGACAAGCTGGCTCTTGGACTATTTTGCTTGATTTTTTGTGTGGAGCTTGGATCAAAAGCCCCTCAGGTAAACAGGAATCTTCTTGGAGGTTTCAGTGAGAACTGAGTCAGCTTCAGCAAACAACAGAAATACAGACATCATCAGAAAGATGGTATACTTTACGAAGATCCTAAATTCTACTTCCTTAGTTTTAAAGGAAGTGTTTTCTTAGGGACATACCCATCTTTTCATGTTTCCTCTACTCAAGAATTACAGCAGAGTAGTGATACATTTAAATTTAACAGCTCTGGTGGCTTATTTTCCTGCTGTCACTTATCCCCATCTTAACACAAAGGGGTTAAGAACCCAAAGAAAGATTGCCTGAGAACTGAGATAAACCTCTCCTCATAAGATACCTGCTGTTTCAATATGTGCTTAGTAGGATTTGCAGATACAGACTATCTAATCACACAAGTGCAGTGGTGCCTACCCACAAGAACATCACACAAAGCAACACTGCTATGGGCTGATCAGCTTGGTAGGGCTGGTTCGAGGAAGGTTACTCTATGCTTACCTTGGTTTTCTTCCTTATAACTTTTCAAACATCTGTTATTTGGGCTGAAGTTTTATCCACTGTGTACACATTTCAGACTGAATATCCAGGGAATTAGTCTGGCTTTAAGAAACATGGCAGGAAGGAAT
Source organism: Strigops habroptila (assembly GCF_004027225.2). Classification (NCBI taxonomy): domain Eukaryota; kingdom Metazoa; phylum Chordata; class Aves; order Psittaciformes; family Psittacidae; genus Strigops; species Strigops habroptila. The sequence goes on along the minus strand of NC_046358.1, from coordinate 20,877,333 downwards.
TAATCTCTTTGTAACAACAAGGCTAAGGTGGAGGAAATGTTGCTTTGCCCATGCAAAACCCAAAATTCCCTTTCTCACATGGTTTAGGGACAAGATGTGAAACTAAGCAGTGAAGTAACTTCTGGGTCATGAACATGGGTTTTCCCAGGCTCGTGAAAACCTGTGCAGATTAGTCAGTTCACAAGTTACCTCCTGACTTTGCTGCTGCTTGAAAAGGGACAGAGACTGCAGGAGGAGAGGGAACTTCAGACTAAATTAAGCTCTCAGACCCACAAGTTGACAATGAAGTGGCCTAGGTCACTAAGGGAAAACAAGCAAGAAAAGGAGCGCTAGGCTGACCTTGCAGTGTAATGCCAGTGAAGTCTTGCCCTGCCTCTCTACAGTTTTCTTGCTTCCCTGGGGGAAGCCTGAGGGTCATTGGCCTCATCCCAGCACCATACTTTGCCTACCCTTGGAACTTATTAAAACCTTCAGACACTGCTGGCTACATGAAACCTAAGTTCCTGGCAAAAAAAAAGACATAAATTGGCAGGAGGTTCTGTGGGCATCTGGAAGAAAGGAAGGAGATTAAAGACCTGAAACTTTTACAATCTCTATAGATTTAGGAGGTATTTCTGTTCAAAGAGGAGACATGGCAGAAAGCTGGTGAAATGTTATTACTACAGGCAGAGGGGAGAAAATTAATTGCCCAAACACTCATGGTGAGCTGTCACCCTCACCTACAGCAGCTCTGGGAGGTTTGGGGTGCCAAAGAAGGAAAGAGACAGAGAAGTCTACAAAGTAGGGGCCATTAGCAAGAACAGAGTAAATAGCAGATTTTTTTCTTTTCTCCCTTCAGCAAAACAGTTTATTTACCCAACTAATCCACATTTCTGAGTAGAAAAATATCTCCCCAAGCAATTGAAAGCTTAGTTTTCCCAGGCTGGGCACCCAAGCCAATGTTTTATTAGGCATCTAACCTAAAAGCTGGGCACGTGCCTTGTTGCTGCCGACCAAGTTCTGATAGAAAGCTAAAGAGACATATATACGTAAAACACCTCCTTAGTGACATACATATATTTGTTGCACTAAGGGTACATGCACCTAAATGGGGGAGAGAACTGCATTTCTCTGCCTGACTCACCAGCAGTACCCATGGGAAGCAGCATATGCCAAGGTGCCAGAAGTTTGGAGGATGTGTGTGGGTAACATAGGGAGAACTGATCCATCTCAAATGGCTTCACTTCCTCTTTCTAAGTTCAGAGGAGTGCAGAACAGATCTGATTCATACCTATTGCAAGTTACTACCCATTGCTCCCAGTGTTGCCTGCGCAGGAAGGAAAGGCATTCAGTCTGAAGGTGTGACTTCTCTAAAAACCATAAAAGGGCACAGAACTAGATGATATCTGATTCTCAAAAAAAAAAAACAAACCCCAAACCAAAAAAACCCCCAAAAACCAAGTCTGATGCTTGAGTTGCTAGTGAGGACCTTTCAGAAAAACGCAGAATATGCCTGTTCTCATATTCCAGGAGGGAAACCTTATTTTCCAATGGCCTGCACATTCAGTGCATATTCATTTAGTATTTCTGGATAAATACAAACTGCAGTAATCACAGCTCCTGCTCTGGTTCTCCTCAAAAGGCACATCCATTGCATATGATATACATTGCCCATTCCATAAGTTTCCTTTTAAAGGCTTACATGAAGCATCTTCCACTGAAAGCCTGCTGTTCTGCCAGAACAAACATTGTTCAGTGTAACCTGTAGGATTGTGTCCCTTCAGCAGATTTGGTCTGGTGAAATCCAGCAACAGGATGAAGTGCAAAAAAGGTAGTCACAGACAGCAGTGATTGGACAAAGTAAAGGAGCACTGCTCTGGTCATTATAAGGGGTTTATATGGTCTTGCATGGCTGTGATGAATTCATTGGCACCCAAATTACCTGAGAAGAGGCAGAAAAAGAGTTACAGGCCTTACTTAAAAGGGATTTCAGCCTCTGTTGGGGATGCAGACATTGAGCCTTGCAAACCACCTAAAGGAATACAGTACAGGCAGGCAAACCTTGTCAAACACTAATAAATCAGCCCCTGCAAGCCAGGCTAGCAAGGGCTAGAGCCTCATAGCTGCATCTCCCTGAGATTTGTGGTCAGAGCAGAATGATGCAGTCTCCCTCAGGGTTGTTTCACAGACAGGGTGATCTGGGGCAGAGCTGTGCCCATGTGGCTCCACTGATTGTTTCCCTGTAAAGAGCAAAGAGCACAAAGCAGCTAGGAAATGCAAGTCAATTATAAACCAGAAAATCAAACAGCAGTGCCATCTGGTGTAATCAGTATTTCATTCCCTGTGCACAATCCAAGTGCAAAGAATATAGATGGTAAAGAGCTGTTACAAGATATCCCCATTTTGAAACTGTCAAGTTATGATTTAAGAAGGGAAGGGGTCATCTTCACATACTCTCCAGCACCCTGGGAAAGGGAGAGGATTTGGAAATGAGGAACATACATGGTTCTTTTTATTTCTGAAGTGGCTGGAATGCTCAGCCTACTCAACCTGGAAAACTTTGGGATGCTAATATAGCCCAAAAACCTAAGCAAACACCCTACTGTCTGAAATCAACTGCTCTTGCCCATTGTAAGAGCAGCCTGGGTAACTATCTAGAAGCCCAACTCTTTAACAGAGCTGATTTTAATGGAGCTGTGCCAGTTCTGAAGGCCTCCACCCTTCCACTGAGCAAACTCATTACAAGCAAAACCTGAATGAGCCTCTATCTATTTGACAGCTCAGGCATTTACTGTTTAATTACGCAGATGAGTAACACCAATGAACTGGTGCTTTTTCTTTTGTGAGTTTGTTACAGGGGAATGAATGTGAATTAGGCTGTAAACCAAAACAACTGTGGTGTAAATAGTGTAATTGCTGTCTTCTCATCTGTGGCAATTAATGATCTGTAAGCCATTTTACATGGCAGCCCCGAGCCACTTCACCATCTTGCAGTCTGGGGGCAATAAATAACTCCTTTGCAAATGAGAGGGAGGAAGATGTACTCTAGTGTGGTACCCAGAGCTCTCTCTGGGTAGACACCAACAGTATGGAAAATGATGTTGGCACTCATTTATTGACACAGAGAAGGGTTGAACAAGTTGAAGCACACTTAATATAGGCAGGTCCTCATTTGACAACTCAGTAAAGTCCCTGGAAGGGATATTTACCAGGGGTCACAATTTGAGCCAAACTGCCGTATTTTAGAGGAAGGCTTAATTGGTTGCCACTTACGTTCAGCAAAACACTCCAACTCATAGGTATGCCAATTAGCCATGAGGTTGAAGTTAAGCTGCGTGCAACATGTTTTACTCACTCAAGGGCCAGAAGGGGACTTAGACGATTTGCAGGATCTGTATTAATATTTTGGAAGCCTGTGTCTTGAAGGCAGAAAATCAGCCGAAGGTGCAATCCTGAACTCTCCTGAGTGCCATGTCTCCCCTTGCAGCACACAAAGTCCTGCCCCTGGCTTCCCCATGAAGCCCTATATATGCCCTAAAAGGCAAGAGGGGAGATTTAGACAGTGATTTAATGACCCCTTTAGTCCAGTATCCATCCTGACCATTGCTCCAACGGCCATCCTCCTCTCCCTCAGTGCAGGCATTTGGGCAGCTCACTGGTGAGTGGGCCAGGGCTCCCATCCATCTGAGCACTGCCCCAGTCTCCTCACATTTGTGCAGCCTCATCACTACAGACATTAGGGAAGGCAGTCAAACCGAATTCCAACTTGCCCAGAAGAGAGCTGCTCCAGCAGGCCAGAGGCAGAGAAAAGGAATGATTTTTTGGTTGTTGCCCCAGGGTTAGGGACCTCACTTGGTACTTTCTCAGAAAATGGAGAAATTAAATGGGGCAGTGGCTGGTTTGTCCTGTATCACCCCGGGGTGGCAGTGCTGACAGAGCACAGACCAGCACCAAGGGCTCCAAAGGGCCAGGCTTTCGCCTTACCCAGTGGAATGTCTGGGCCTCTCCCTCTCCATGCAGATTAATTGCACCATGCAGATTAATTGCTTCTCCATGCAGATTAATTCCCTCTCCATGCAGATTAATTTTGATGAGAAAGCCAATGCACTCTTCTACCCAGGCCAAGGAGAAGGAGCTCTCCTGTTGCCAGCATTATAGGCAAATGTTCGGTCATTCCTGTTGAGGCCTAAGAAATCCCCTCCTTCATCTTCAGGAAAGGAAGAGCTTTCATGCAAGAGTGAAAGACAGGGCTCAAATGCCTTCTTGCCAACTACATAAGCACAGCATCCTCCTGGAGCTCTGGCTCCAGGTGCTGTTCCTAAATAGTAGCTGGAGCTTCTCAGGGTGGTCATAGTGCCCATACTCCCCAGCAAGGTCAGCCCTGCATGAGAAATCAAACCACAGTTGCAAAACTGGGAAGTATTAAAAAAGCACTCAGTCTGTGGTCACTACAGCACAGATGGGTATGAGAGTGGAGAATGAGCACCTGCATGTCTCTGCCTGGAAGTTTCTGAGCCTAGAACTGGGTTTACCCGGCTGAACAAGAGTCTGATGTGCCATGCCAGTCTACACACATGCTGTGGGGACCTCATCTCCAACTCAGCCCCATACGCATTGGATCCAGCCTCAGGAAAGGTGTAACCCTGAACCATTAGCATCCCCCAAGACAGGCATATTTTGGTGTATACCACTCAACCATGGTCCCTTCTAGCAAAGCACCCAAGTCTGTGCCTGAATAGTGTGCTTCAAAGTGAAGTCCTTCTGCCTTTGCCATCATTGGGCACACACACATGCACACACACACACACAAGGTAGGTGCAGACAGGAGTGACTTGGCTTCACAGCACGAGTCAGTAGCTGACGCAGGGTACCGATCCTCAGGTGTCTCCTTTAGCCTCTTTGGCACAGCAACATCCTGCAGGGTTTGACCCTTCTGTGTTCCTTGCACACATGGACACACAGTGCAGACCAGCTCTCACTGCCTCAGTGTCCATTTGCAGGATTACTGGCTCTTGCACCATGCCCATGATGAGAAGGAAGGAGCCTGGCTGCCAGCTGAGCCACTCTCCTGATGCCTGGCACAAGCCACCCTCTCCCAATTTCATTGCTATTGATTTTCTTCCTGCCTGCCTGTCCTGCAGGCACGGTGCTGGGCTCTGCTCCCCAGACCTGGGGTCTGCCCCGCGGTTCCCCTGGCTCCACAGCTGTCCACAGTACTCATGGGGCTTCATAGAGCAGCGTGGAGACCTGGAAACAGAGGACATGGCTGCCTGCTCACCCTCAACACCATGCAAGAGCTAAATCAGCTGCAGGGAATGTTTTCATCTTGTTAACTGAGGACAGCTTGAAGAGGGGCTTTTTTCTTCTAAATCATCAAGAATTCAAGAAGGGAGTTCACATCCAGTTACAGGCACAATAAGCACATGTGCTTGCATCTTGGCTAGAAATGATGGCCCAGTTCTTCCCAAGCTCACTTTTCCATCTGTGGCCAGAAATTCCCACCTGGCCTATGGCTAACCAGCATGGCTGGAGTTACTGCTGTTTTCAGATTGATCCTCAGGAGAGAATTTACGGAGTCTCTGCTGATTCCACTAACCCCATATCTGACCTACACAGTGGAGAGGCTGAAGGCATTGCTTAAGCTCTCCCTAGCTACTACTTACTAAATGTGAGGGGGAGGGGGGAAATAAAAGAGAGAAAATAATTGTGCAAGCATCCTCTCAGTCCTCCTGATACCACAACTCATAGCTGTTTATTTCATAACTGCCATCAACCCTTTTATATCATTCTGGAAACAACAGTAATTTGTCCAGACAAAGTGCATCACTCTCTGTGATCTTTACATCAGCGCCTGGTGTTTGGTTTGGCAGGTATGGGTGTTCAGACCCCCCCAGGGCCAGTGATGGCTTGAGCGGGGTGATCACACAGTCTGTGAACAAGCCCCTTTCACATCCCACAGAGAAGTTGGCAGGAATCATTACTCAGAGCTTAACAGCCCAGCAGATCTCAAAGCACTTAACACAGGCAAATAGGATGTCTATATTTGATGGAAGGACATGTGGACGAAGATACACGTCTCCGAAGACCTTCATGTATTTAATGGGCTCTGAAACCAGGGCCACACCACCATCTAGGTACAGAAGTATGGCCAGATGTTGGCTCTCCTGGTTGTGTCCTGGTTGCCCCCGTCATTTCCCTAGTGGCTGCACCACACTAATACCTACTACAGGAGGGAGTGTGATCGTGCTTCCTCCACACAAGATGGAAACCTTGAAAACCCTCTTAGACTTCTCTGCTTCTGCTCACTATTAGCATCTTCCTGCACCCTTTTGGAAAGCACCACAGCTTGCTGACAGTGCTCCCATTTCAGAAGCATCCTGCCATACCTGTATGTCTGGGTCACCAGTGCATTGAGTAGCTAGCTGCCTGTTGCTTTCTATGAGTCCCTGCTCCCAAAGGCTGTGCAATCCTCTGTTTTTAATCAGAGCCCGAATTTCCTCCTCCCATATACTGACTTCTGATTCTAAAAGTCACCAAGATTCACAGCTTCCTTTTTGGCTTTTTGGGGGTGTAATCTCATCCACGGCAGAGAAATCTTGTAAACCTCATCAACCACAGTGAGATGATACTGCCTTTACGCAGCTGTAACTCCAAACAGTAACTGGCCATTCACTTCATACCATATTTCAGACACTTCAGCACATGTCTTTGCTTCTGCTTCCCTTTTTTCATTTGGCACAAATTAATCTCTTTTCTGTGTCCTGTTCACACTAAAATGTGGGTTTCAGAAAAAGAATAAATAAAGTTTTTTGGGCCTGAAGAAGGCAGAAAGTATTGAGGTTCACAATCCCACCTCCGAGCTGAAAACTGGAGTCCTCCACAATTGCCCTGCCCCTGGCACGGCAGCGAAGCCTCCCACACTGCCTCCTTCTCCTCCCGAGACTGCCCCACGGGCATTATCTCCCCCCTCCCATTCCAAGTGCCTGACTCCTCCGGCATTTCTGCTCACCTCCCACATTACAGGCAACCCGGACCTTTCCACGCTGTCCTCATCTGCTCCGGGGGGAAAAGCAAGACTCTCCCTTCAGAAAGCACAGCCTCCACCTCTGGTCCTGAGGCTTTGCAAATGTCCAAGCTGTGGAGCTCCAGGACACGCATAACACTGCCTGGTTGAAAGCCTGTTGTCCCAGCTCCGGGTACTCAGCAGCCAGAGCTCATAAAGCCCTGCTGAGCTCCTCTGATTGAAAAGCATTAGCCTTATCTCCCTTCTCCCTCCTCTGGCCATCAGAAGATCTCCCAAAAAAATCTCCAAGACCAATTAAGGGTACCAGTTTGGAGGTCATCTTGTAAAACAAAGGTGAGACATCAGCCCAAGGACCTGAACTAGCTTTAATCCAGCTATTTGAGGAAGCAGCTCACCTCACAGCCAAGCTGACAGATCACACACTTCATCTGGCTTGTGCTCTCTGGACACTGCCCTACTATGTCTTCACAATTCACTTGACCACTGCTAGATGATAAAAACTGGCCAGCATAGACAGCCATATTCTCACACTGCTGCACTGGTGTACAGTGGCTTTCCAAGGTCCAAGGCAGCTTCCTCACTGGAGGAAGGCTACTGCCTCACTTGAGCAGGAGATCAGGCCATGCTCCAGTGAACTGCAAACCTTCCAGGTGCAAAGTGCACTTGAATACACAGAGGTTTGTGTACAGAGCATCTTTGCAAACCTTCAGAACAAAAGCCAGCACCTCATGAATTAGCCTTCTGTGGGTATCTCCAGCAGTGGCTGTCTGGGATACAGCAGCTGTTTCCAGCCAGAGACTGAAAGCAGCTATTGCTGCCCTGCTTGTTACCAACCTCTTTCATTGCAGAGAGGCTGGAGTAGTTGTGTGTTCCTAATGGTCTTCATTTTGAAGAGGCAGAAGAAAACTGATCTTCTCAGATCCACAGGGAGCTGAGCTCAGTGCAGGAGCAGCTTCTTCTTCTTTACTTATGAGTAATGCAAGTTTGAACTCAGTTCTCAAAATATATGCCTCACCAGCTAGGAGCTGCTAGACTCTAGTTATTCTTAGCCCCCAAGTCACTGCGATAAGAAGCTAAATGAAAGTGATTCCCAACAAAAAACATATTGAAATGAAAATATTTATCATACTGCTTCTGAAAATGAGAAAAAGCTCTTCATTTTCAGGACCAACGGCATGCTGTTTCTATAGGAAACCACTTTAAGGTTGATGTTTACTCTCCTGGACTCTCTGGAGTGAAAATGAGTACAAGGTGTTTGTAAGAGACCCTGCCTGTATGCTCCCATCTGGGATCTTCTCTACACATTTGATGGGGAATTCACCGACCAAGGGGAGCAGCTGCACCAGACACATGGGATCCCAGCACGGAGGAGTTACCATGGTACAATACTGCCTCATGAACATGTCAGGGAAAGAATTGGAAGGAGCCAAATGAGTAAATCCCATGCCCAGCATGTGAGATTGGACAAATCTGCTGTTCTGACTTAGTAGCATCTTACACCAGCAAAACTACCTCTACTAGGGTGAGCTCAGTGGAGAAACAGACCCTGTTCTGGCAGAGCTGTTGATGCAGGTAGGAGATGTGACCTATCCATTCCCCATTCATTTACAGCTCCATTCATGGAGTTGGAAAATGGAGCTCAGCACCTACACAACTCCCCAGCTTTTGTCTTAAAAATTTGTCAGATAACAACAAGCTGAAGCTTTTTGGCTCATCTTTTTAAAAGCTGATGACAGATTTAAAGACTAGTTTTCCTAAGCCCTGCATATATTTCTTAATAAATAAAACTGAACTGAGTATAACAAAAGATCTCTCTCCCTGCATGTCTCACACTGCTTACACCCTTAGAGCACCAGAGCTACAGCAATACTTGGCTACATGGATAATCAGGGAGTCCATGGCAGCTTTCAGCAGCATCGGTCTGAATTCCTACAGGATGGCCTTTGGGATTCAGGTCTTCCTCTGCCCTGCGGAAGATTTATGGGTCTGCAGCCAAGAACAGCCCCCACTGCTGTGGTTTGTAGGATCTACGCTGTGCACCGGGAGCCAAGAACATCATCGTTAAGATCTGGCAGCCTGAAATGAGCCATCATTAGTGTTTACTCCAGCCACCCCAAGAAGCCTTGTTGGGGAAAGCAAGTCCCGGTGCTGCCAGCCTGCCTGTGCTTATTCAGCAGGCATGATTCCTCTGAAACCTGTGTGAGACCCAAGCATGGAAAAGCAACACGGTAAATGCCTTTCCAGCTGTCCTTCTTGGGCCAGCTTCTGCTGCCAGCAAGGCAAGGGGCAAAGCTTCCCCAATCTCTGCAGCCACACTTCTCCCCCCTGTTTTCACCAGCTTTGGGTCCTCTCTGGTCCCTGTCTGCTGGACAATCAGGAGACAAGGAGCACTTAAATTTTACAAAGAAAAGATCAGAAGGGCCAGACCTATAGATCTTCATTGCACCTGCAATGAGTTTCTCTCAGCCTGCAAGTGTCAGCACTGCTTTGGCTTTGCAGCTGCTGACAAAAGCCCTCTGCAATGACCCATCCTTCATTGTAAGCCTGGCCTTGTGGAGAGAGGACTGATTTGTCCAGCCTGGAGCAATTCACTGCACAACGCCAAGGCCATGAACGTGATTTTCACTTTTTATCAGTCAGGGAAAGGGCAAGGCAATACAGTACAAATGAAACAAGCACAAGACAGCATAGACTGCTAATAGCAGGGAAGTGAGAGCTAGATAATGACTTGAAGGCTTGCCGTCAAGTAAGGGTATATCCTGCCCTACCCTAATATAACCCTTGCAAACCTTGTGACTCAGGTTCACCATGAATCACCACGCCCTTCCTGGTTTCTTCCTGAAACCGAAAGAAGCATTTACTGCTGGCCCACAGCAGTAAATAACAGCCTTTCTCACGCTGGCTTGGCTGCCTGGTCCTGTAAACATGGGATGGAGATGTGGCATCTTCCCCACACAGTCTACCTAGCCAGAGTAGAGGACATGTCAGTTCATACGCAGCCGAGAACACAGGCAGGCAGGTTCCTTGAGCAGGCTCCAAGGCTAAATATGCTGCTTTCTGAGGTTAACACAAACCCCTGGGGCTCAGTGCTGCTGTTGTGTGGCTGGAAGGAGGGAAGGGTTTCTGAAAGCAGGAGCTGGCAGCGGTGAGATGCAGAAAGCTGCCAGTCCTCCTTACCCCATCCTACCACTAACCCCAGCTCTGAGCCTCTGCCCCAGCTCCACCATTCAGATCTTAATCAAATTCAACTCAAAATTAGTCTTTTCTTCAAGCAGTTCTCTGATGAGTAACCAAGTCACATCAATGGCTGAGTCATAAGAAGCAAGCCTTTGTGTGGCGAGAGCAAGCTATGGAAACTCCCTGTCACATCAGCTTTGTGACTGCTGTCTTCAGATGTTTCTGAAAAAGCAGCTTCTCTGTACCACAGTTAGCTCAAAGCCTGTCAGTGGCAGGGGATAAATGTTTTGAAAATGTTAGCAAATGATTAAAAGTTACCTTAATTGAAAAGAACAGAAGCAGAACTGCACATGGGGAGGCGGACTGGTTTACCTCGTTCCGTGGTACATGATCCCATGGGGACACAGGTGATCTGAGTGCTCTTGCTGACTGATGCCATCTTCCTCTGTAATATTGGAAAAGTCAGAGTTTCAAGGTCTAGAACAAATCTGAAGATCGGTTTTTAAAAGCTTGACACCCAGTTTACTAAGCTCTTTACAGTTCAGGGGAAAAAGGGAAGAACACCTACTCTGGGACCGTGCATGCCCCATGTATGGTATAGGACCATATCCTGCCTTTGATAGCAGTGAACACTTAGGCAGTCCCGATACTTTTCTAATCTATGTGCAGTTCATGGGCTTTCTGATCCACAGTTTGTAAACAATCTTTATGATTAATAGCCTCAATGGACTTTTCTCCTTTGAATTTCCCTAACCACTCTTTGAAGCTCTTTATTCTTCAGCATCTACACCAGAACAGCAAGCTCTACAGTTTAACGCCAGACTGTATAAAAAAGTACTTTCATTTGTTTATTTAAAAATTGAGTTACTGAAAAAAAATGAGTTCAATATATGATCCCAGGGTCTCATTTGGGGGAAAAAAAAGTAAATAATCTTGTTCTCTATTCACCTTCTCCATTGCACTTATGACATTGCAGCCTTAACCATAGAGCCTTTCAATCATCTCTCTTCCTAGTCAGTAAAAAGTCTTCTCATGAGAAGTGTTCCTATTCCTTTTACCATTTCTGTTGCCTTTATCCACATCCTTTGTACTTCAGCTTATTTTCTTTTTTCAGCAAGGGAGTTAAGAATTGCACGCTCTGCTCTGGGTGTGCAGCATCCATCCCAGCAGTGAGTGCAAAATTTTTCTAGAGTAACTTGTTATGTTTTCTCTTTTGTGCTCTTTTCCTGCTTGAACAATACCTAACATTTTTTGCTGTTTTCTCTCTGCTGAGCACTGAGCTGACATTTTCATAGGGTTATACCTGATGAGTCTAAGCTCTTCTGAGTGGCAATAGCTAATTTTAGACCTCACCGCTGTGCATGGTTAGGATTGTTTTGTTTTCCCTTAAGTACATGAAATGCATCTGTTATTCTACCATTCAGCCAATAACCATCATCAGATCCTTCTGTTAACTTTTACTGTCAGTTTTAATTTTTATTATTCTCAGTAAACTCTGTACGATCAGGAACTGCTGTCACTTCCTTTCTCAATCCTCTTCCAGATCACTTATGGAAACACAGAAAAGCAACCCAAGATAAATCACTATCGCAGTCTATTAGTCCATTTCTTCTCAGTGGTGAAAAATGCTTTAACCAGTCATTAATCCATGGAAGTTGCTTTCTTTTCTAGGTTGTTGATTGTTTATTTTATATGTATTCCTTTGACCACTAATTTAATCCTCTGTTATTCTTTTCCACCAATTTTCCAAGGAGAGTCTGAAGTTTCCCATGTAGTTCTCCTATGCTTTCTAGATCCCGATCCTAAGGGACCTGGCTGTTGAGTTCTCCAGAAAATCTGCTCTTTCATCACCATGTATCTTCACAATATTTGCGGAATGCAAAGAGACTTCTCCAAAAAAAAGAAAGAAAAAAAGAGATCAATTTATAGGAATGTCACAAAGCCTCAGAGTAAATGCTAGTGGTAGTCAAGTGTTTATGTATTTAGAGGCAATGCCATGTATTGAGTCATAGATGTCATCCGCTCTTCTGCTGGAACAGATCTCTGTGCTCTTGGCCTCGATACTGAAACACGCACAAAGATTTTGACGTTATTAGAAAAATGTTTATGTGTTGTTATGCCATGTGATGTTATGCCATAGAGGACGAGTCATTCATGCCAAGCTCTGAAAACTGCCGCTGCAAAAACTCCTACCTAATGCTAATCAATGAACTGAATGTGATCAAAACGTCCAAGTAAAAAGTGTTTCATCCAGTAAAACAACTGATGATTTTGTAAGAATTTCATTCTGGTTACTTTGTTCACCAGTTACAGCCAATTATATTAACAAAGGTGCAAATGTTTACATTGCAAACACAGTGTGTCTTAAGTCAGTAATTTTTTATGTTTTCAGTGCAGCAACCCAAATTTTGCTTGCATTATGAGCATAACCACAAAATGAAGTAAGCAAATGTGTTACATCCCCACAGAACTTTGTGGACAACTTATGAAAACTATCACTAATCTGCATACTACGACTGCTTTACATGCTTGAGCAAGTGCCACTATTCTGTTGTTGGAGTATCTCAGGCATCCAAGGATAAGCTTTAGAAGTTGTACCTTCGTCCTTTTACGCATGTGGAGCAGAAGTGCAGAGTGTTAGTCTATACATTTACCTTAGCATGGACCTCAAGTTACCTGTAACTCCCAAGTTCTTCTTGGGCTACTTGTTTGCTGGGAAAAATTCAGCCAAGAAAAAGAAGTTACAGGGATAAAAGAGAGAAGCAATGAACCAGGTTTGCATCAGTAAAGATTTTTTTCTCTAAAATGGTAGCAAAATCTTTTGTGTCTTCATTATTGGGCTTGAAATTAAGACCCTTTGGCCTCAGTGGCAAGATGGGCTTAGCTTGGGCAGCAGAAGGCAGAAACACAAAATAAGCATTTCCTTGAAACCAGAATGGTAATGGGAAACAGGCTGACTATATCCTCAGTGGATCCAACCATGGCCCTATTTATTTACAGCCAAGCATGATGTATGCATGTACAATAGCCAAATTATCAAATATTCCAAGCTACTGTTGAGTACAGATTATGGGGTCAGCCTTTGTTCTGCTGCATGCACCAGCTTTGAAAGAGAGCCTTTGTAAAGGAAAATGGCCTGCTGTTTGTATCAGTTTCCCTCCCCAAAATGAATTCTGCATTTCTCCCAAAGACACACACTAGGTCTAAGTCTTACTTTTACAAAGGGGCTCTGTCTGGGTGCCTTTGCTTAGAACACAGATTTTATTTATCAAAACTGTGCATGAAATTCAGTGCCATGTTGATACTTAACATGCACAACATGCTGCTTCTCAGCAAGCTAGGACATAGTGGAAATAGTGATACTAAAGAAGAAGGAACCATGCCTTGCCCTGCCATGGTACTTCCATCCTTCCACCAGCTCAGGCAACCTGGCTAAATCAGTGTTAGCGTAACACCAAACTCTCTCTGAAAACAAAAAATCCCATGCCTTGCTCAAAACCAGAATGAAGACCTTCTGGGGAAAAGTGAGACAGCCTTTTGCAGACATCATATCTTTTTAATCGGTCTTCTATTAAGCCACTTAGCGAAGACTTTTGCAGACATTGTTTCAAAGAATGGATAGTGACCGAGGATCTGCAGATGGTGAAGGGATATCTCCACCTATGAGAAGCAGGCTGGAAGAAAGCCCAAGCCCATATGACCAGCTGTACGGGGCTACACCAAGGTCTTCATCCAACTAGCCCCGCATTTAGCCTCTGTAAGTGGTCAAACCAGATGCCTCACAGTTGCTAGTCCTGCCTAAGTATAGCATGTAATGATGCCCACCCATAATACCTCCTCAGCCTCCAGCATTTTGCAGCTCAGGGACTTGCAGAGCCAGAAGCATTATCTTAATAGCTCTTGGTCTATTTTTCTTCCATGAATGGGCCTTCAATGAGTTTTAATGTCCACAACATCCTGCAGCAGGGAGTTTCGTAACTTGTCATGTTGTGTGAGGAATCATCTCTTGTTATGTGCCTTGAGCTTTTCTTCTACTAGTTTTTTTCTGAGGTTCTATTTCTTTTGCTGGAGAGGACACTATATAGCTTTGCTGGATCCAATCACAGTGTCCAACAACTCCAGCATTCTGGGGAGGGCAAAGAGGTAGGAGTTGTGTTATTAATACAGTAATTTGGCTATAACTATTCCCTATAGCACACATCATAAGCTGGTTGGTCTTTCTTCCTGTGACTGTGGATTGGTCATCCTAAGGTTGATGGAGAGATTTTCTATTACAAGAGACAGTGAAACCCACACAGCCCATGAACCTTCACCTTCCATCTCAAAGTCTGTAAAACACACCAGGCACACTGGATGCAAAGGGAGAAAGGAAGACATCAGTGAATATATCACAACCAAGGCATGAGATGTAGGCTGAGACTGACATGAGTATGAGAAATGAGGAAGGAACCAAAGGAGGGGTGGCCTATCCAAAAACACCCCACCGCACGTTACAAAAGTGGCTGCCCTTGATCACTACCCAAAATGGGAGGGAAAAACTGTGTATCACAGCCTTTCTTCATTCCTTCAGGCCACAGAAAGAGGTTTAAGTAAAAGGAAAGGAGAATTCTGAGCCAAACCCCTTTGTGGTCACTGAAACTGGCATCTGCTATTGCAGACAAACCGTTCTTCAATGACTTTTTATAAAGCAATGAAGCTCCCTTTTAACTCAGCCTATGATTTTTGGCCTTTTCATCTCCTGACAGAAATAACACTTTTATGACCATTAAAAAACCTGTTCTCTTCTCCAGTGTGAATGTGTTCATTTCTCATCAACACCCATTTGTTCCTGTGCCAGTATAGTTCATATGCTTGAATAGCTGGGGGGAATTTTGCTCCTGTGTGGCACCGACACCTTTCCTGAAATACTCGCAGATGATCCCATCCTCTCTCAACCCTCATTTTGTTACGCTATATCAGCCAAAGTCTTTTAATCTCACACTGTAGACCACCAGTAGCATTCCCCTTTTCAGCATCTGATCCACTTTAAATTCACCATTCTGGGAATTAGTGAGAATTACACACAGCATTTCAAAGGATGCTCCTAGCTGAGTTATTAGCAATGGGGACCTGAACTCCAGCAAGCTGGACATAAAAGCAGAAGGCTTTCCTGTCAGAGCTGGAAACATTTTCAAGCTCTGACAGACTTAGAAATCTTTACACCAATTGGATAAGAGATAAGGGTGGGGAGTCACATATCACCTGTACCACTGCTCCTAAGTTTGTAAATGGTTCCATCATCCATGGCAAGTATCAGCAAGCATGGCTTTGCTGTGTACCTGGAAGAGTACCAGACAGACTGAGGAGTAAGAAATTTATAGGAAAGCCGGAGCACTGAATCAGTACAAAATTATGTCCTGTTAGTCCATGCTTTGAGTACGCCTGAATAATCAGTGCCAGAACTACAGTGCTTTATAAATCCATTACGCAGGAAACACAGCCATTAATCCTAAATTGCAATTAAGTAGAAATCTGGGGGTGAGGGGAAGAAGACTTCAGCCTCTTCTTTAACAGCAGTGGACATTTGTTCTGGAAGCTTTTAATCTCTTCAAAATCATGTTTGAGATGCAACCACTGTTGCTGGAGAAATAAACATGATGGCACATGAATAAAAAAAACACTCTCGAATGGGGAGTAGGCAAGAGGAGCAGACGAGCCCTCTTACAAAACAAAAGACTTTCTTGCTCTCCAAGTGTCGTCTCTAATATAACAAAATATGAGGCAGACTGAAAACATCTTAGAAAAATTGTCTGTGCTTAGCTACATTATGTAATAGGACACCAGCGAGTCTTTACCTAAATTACACAATCTGAGGCATTTCACCCATTCTGTGTCTCTAGGCTTCATAAATGTGTTTGTTTTTTCTCATCTTCCCATTACAACAACTGAAAATGTGTGTCTAAATCCTCGTGTATGTATGCACCATTATTGACTTACAAATACTAGATTGCTTCCCAGCATTCTTACTTAATCTCCTATGGTTCAGGGAACACTAAAACACAAAGATTATTATGTGCTTGGTATTAGACATAATATCTTTGTCAACTCTCCCAGGGCCCCTTCCTTAGGAAAATTCAACCACTGCCACCGCTTTTCTACTCAAAACCAAAAAGCACTTTTCTTCTGTGTTCTGACCTTCACTGTAAGCATTGCAAAGGGCTGAAGGGAAGGAAGAAAAGATGAGAAATCCTTCTGTGCCATACATGCTCTTAACCTTCATCACTGCTGGAAACGAGTCCTGCTTTAATCTGAGCAGGGACAAACACAAAACAAGCTGTCATCAGACCTTGGGACAACAATTCCTGCAGCTATGCAGTAATGACATTCTCAGCATGGCAGATCTCTGTCTAAAATTCAGCTACTTGGTAGGAAGAGGAATGTCTGCACAAACATTTGTGTCTCTCAGATGTTCCTGAGCTCTCCTGCAGCCCTGCCTTCATGTCATAAGCCCCATACAAATGTTTCAGTCCCCCTGAGGGGCAAGGCACAACTATAGGTAAAATATCAGGAACCTGACGTGGATCCCAAACACAGCAAGTAGAAAAAGATCAGAAAAAAACCCCCACAATTTCAATCCAAATATTTGACATTTGGACTAGATGATCGTTGTCGATCCCTTCCAACTGAAATTAACATTCTATTCTATTCTGTTCTGTATTAGTATAGGTAGTGAGAACACAGAGCAACACAAGCTAAGAGTGATTTGGAAGTAGCTTGTTCCACTGAAAAAAATTGTTTTTTAAGAATCCAGTCCAACCAGGGCAACGATATCCTCAAGCCCCGTCTTCCAGCTGCAGTGGTGTTTCTTTTCATCCCTTTTACTGTGGGACTGAGCAACCAAGGACCAGCACAAGGGTGCTGTTGAACACAGATAGACTTGCCATCAGCTCTTTTGCCTGAAACGAAGCAAAAGAATGGCCAGCTGTGGATTAGAAGAGAAAAAGTGGCTCATGGTGTAACCAAAGGAGAATTTGGTCCATTGGTGGACTTCCATTTACACATTTCTGAGATAATTGGCAGTGATAGCACCAAAAAGAAATGGCAATTCAGATAGATAGACATTTAACACCACCTTCAATGATCACACTCCCTTCAGGCAGGCAGATGAAGAGCCCAGGGAGGGTTCAGCCTACTTTTTGAGGATGTGAGGTTTTCAAGGTGCAAAGCACACTGCAGATACAGGTCTGGGGAAGCAAATCAGCTCCCGCATCCCCTCAGCTACATCGCGTGTGCATCCAGCTCTGGACACATATGCACAATGTGGCTTTATCCCAACAAAGGAGCATTTTTGTGTTTACTGTTCACCCCCGTGCTCATCTCTGCTTCAGTCAAAAGGGATTTTGGTGAAAACTAGGGGTATTTACACAGAATTTCATTTTCTCTTCTTGTCTTGTCTTTGCTGAGCTTTGTTCCTCCCTCCTACATGATGGTGAGAGGCTTTATAGACCAGCAATTGTAGTTTATCTTCCATAAGCAATTTTTAGGGCCATGTGTACTGTCTCCATAATGTCCAGCTCAGAAAGCATGACTGACAAGCGTCGAGCATTAAGGAGGAGTAGAGCAGTGACATATGGAGGAAGGGGAAGAGCTCCCTTGCTGTCTTTTATCTGCCCCAAGTACGAGGTCACTGAGCTGCAGGTCTCCTGCACATTACACAGCTCCCCAGCATCCCTGTCATCCTATGGTCCTATGGAAATAGCTGGTAATTGGATCAAAAGATCCACTGGCCAACTGCCACAGCACACACAGTCACCATGTGGGAGAGAGGCCACAAACCAGACACTGAAAATGCCTGAAATGGGCTTATGCATCAGGCAGCATGGGGGGAAGCTCCACAGGTCCCATCATGGCCAAGAGCAATGTGTTCTGCCTGCTTTCCATATGGCCAGCCCTGCTCATGTCCAGGCCTGCCCCAGGATGAAAAGGGAACAGACAAAGGCAAAGGAGAAAAATGTACTTGAGTAGGAAAGATTTGAGTTCCCTGCTCCTGTTCACACACCTAAGTAGCAAAAACTTGCAGAGAAGGGCAAAAGGCTAAAGGAAAAACAGCAGCAGCAGCAAAAGACAATTACTATTTCCTAAATAAAAAAATAGCTCTTTCAAAATCAGGTTTATACCCTCAGAGAAATATTCCATGGGACACATACATTTTTTCTGCTGTGTACATCTGCAAAACAAAATATGTACCTACCTCAGTATTGCATAAGATACCAATCAGAAACATTTCTTTTGAGTAAAAGAAAACCTGACAAGCCATGCTGGTGAACCGCCATCCCTGAGAGAAGCAGTCTTTTTCCATTTCTCTCCTCTTCCACTAAAATCAGAGGAGCGTTTTACGATCAAACGGTAAAGCCTCAGGTCTCATTTTCCAATTTGAAGTCTCAGAGATGCTCAGCGCTCTGTTCTTACCCTATAACTATCCTCCAGTCTCCTGTAATCACACTCTGTGGTCTAAGCTTGGCTCACACAGGTTTGCAGTAACCCTTTGCAAAACACTTTATTATTTTTCCATCAGCTATCCCCTTCTCTCCCAACCATGACTTTCGCTTCCAGGTTTTCTCTCTGTATGGCAAAGCCGAGTGGCTATGCCTGAAACAAGAACCGTGTCCAGCCCCTAATTCCTACACGAGACAACACTCCTGACCCACAAAGGGAAACAAACTCTTCTACAGAACTCTCCCCACTTGACTGATAATATTTAGCCTAGCTCCACTGTTTCGCTGCTCATCTGTAGAGCTGATGTGTTTTACTAAAGGTGAAGGCATCCTTTGCCTTTCACCGATGTTGAAAGTGAAGCACTTAAACCGAGGGGACCAGGATTACTCAAATCAGGATCCCTCGAGGGTGGCGCAGGGGACCCTTGATGCAGGGAGTCTGTCCTCAGCTTCCGTGGTTCCCCACACGCGTCCCAGCCCCGGTCCGTGGATTCAAGCCCCCGTGTCTGGGCAGAGGGGCCCCGCGCCGGGCACGGGGTGCACACGCCGGGGCAATTAGCAGCTCGGGCTGCGACACGCGGGAGGCAGCACTTGGCTCCACAGTGCCAACCGCGACAGGCAGAAGGGGCGCACTGGGAGACCCCTCCCGAGGGGCTCAGGTCCACTCTGCGGCGAGGAAGAGGGGAGGCGAGGAGGGCAGCAGGGACGGCCCTTCTTCCCGGGAGGCTCTGCCCGGGCTCTTCCAGGGTGAGCCCGGGAGACGGGCGCAGGGCTGCCGTCGGGGATCCCCCCATCAGAGCAGCAGGACCCCGCACCGGGTGGGGACTAACTTCCCCGGCGGGGCCGGGCCCCCCGCCCGCCGCACCGCGCCGCACCGCCCGCGCTCCGCCCCGGAACCGGGCGCGGCTCCCGCGGGCGGGCAGAGGCCGGCGGCTGCGGGCTCCGGTGAAGGGTCTCGGGCGCCGCGTTTCACCCACCCTAGCCCGCAGGAGGCCGCCGCGGTAAGACCTAGCTCCGCCGGGGGCGATAGTGGCAGCGGGGTCCTCTAGATCGGGAGAAGTTGGGCTGAATCCTGCCCACTCCCGGGGTTGCAGCCCGGCTGGGCATCCTCCCCTCGGCTCTCCCCCGGTCCCAGCCGGTGGAGCGGGATTGGTGTCAAGGGAGGAAGGACCGCCGCCGGGCTCCGCAGGCTGCCCGGGGAGGCTGTTCGGCGCTGCGGAGTGGAGGGGGGCTGGCCGGGCAGACTGCAGGTGCGACGGTAGCGAGGCGTGTGTGGGACCTGGGCTGGGCTGGGTTGCAGGTGTGGTGGCTGACGGCATCGCTGGGACGTGGTCCCGACTGCCGGTTTGATAGTCCATCGGATAGGTGGCAGTCCGTTCGGATTGCAGATGCAACAGCGCGGTGTATAGGTGGGACGAGGTCCAGATTACAAGTGCGGTGGTGGAACATACAGGTGGGAGTTAGTTTGAGTTGCGGTTTGCAAGGATACCGTGTGCGGGCTGAATGTGGTTTGGGTCACAAGTGAAAGCACACAATGTACAGGTACAATGTGTTCCAGGTTGCCAGTGCAACGGTATGATTGTTAGGTGCAAGGTGGTCCAGATTGCAGGTGTGTGGCAGTGGGATGTGCAGGCAGGATGGTGTCCCGCTGTTCATGAGTGTCAGTGCATCTCCTAACATACAGTGTACGGCTGCTGTGTCTGCTCCCGGGGCTGGAATAGTTTCAAGCTTTTATTTTGAAATACTCTGTTATCCAGTGGGTTTTAGGATAAGGTCTCCCAAGTGCTGTCCGGGTTTACTCACATACTTCTTTCATGCCTCATCCTCCCTTTTGCTCTATAGCTCTGCAATGATGAAGTGGCTTCTTTCAACATCGGCACCCAGACCTGAATTCCAGAGCTTGGGGGTGGGGAAGGAGTGCTCCGATACACTGATCTTAGGAGAAGTAACCCAAAATGGTGTTTATGGTCCTCCCTCCTCGTACCAGATCAGCATTATGAACTCTGTTGTTTTTCTCAGTTTCCTCAGATTGAGGAATTTCTCTGAGTAAACACACTGTAGGCTGCGAAACACATCAGGCACCCTGGTAGACTGGGAGGAAACTTCTGGCCTAAATCAGAAGGAAAAGTTGGAGAGAGTTACAGTTAGGTTGCAATCATCCTACTGGACTTGCTCAAAATTTGAGCTGTCTGGCTGCTAATCTCATTTCTCTTCCATCCACTTTAGCTTGTTTTTAATACTACACAGAGGAGCAGGGGCTGCCAAAACTGGAGGGTGGGGGATGGGACTGCAGGAACCTATGAGGATATGTGATTTTTTTGTCTTATTATAAGTTAATAATCTCATTCTAGGCTGTCATCCAAGAATTTTGCTTCGAAAGTGCAAGCAGTGTAGAAGACCCATTGTGTAAAAGATCCTAAATGTAGGACAGGAAGGCACCAGACAGATCAGCAAATCTAACTACTGAATGATATTACGCCTTATTGCACACCACTGTAATTCGTTTCTTCCCAGTTGCCCAGGAAAGGAAATTTTCAGAACTCTTCTGAACTGATACTTTTTTTTTTTTTTTCCCCAATATATGGCTTTCTCTTACTTTGTATTTGCCCTGCAGTTGCTTAGTTCTCCCAGTCTGATGCTTTTCTCTTATCAATATAGAAATAGGAGCTGCATGTTTTTCTCTTAATTGTGCAATGCCAAACAAGCTAGAACTTGCTGTCTGCTTTCATGAAGCAGGCTCCAGCTTCTGCTGATTCCCAGCAGTCGTGTGCTGGGCTTATCATTCTCCGACTTCCCCATGGATCAGCAGAGCTGCAAGGCTTAATGTTTGTCTGACATCTCACCTGGAAATAATACCTCACCTGGTAGGTACTGCAATTAACCCCTCCTCAGACTCCTCCTGTCTGGTGATGGCGGTGTGAAACTGGGATTTTTATCCCCAGGTGTCTGTCCAACCTCTGTTTTCTGCTCTGATTTTATTCCAGCCTTCTTATTAATCCAATTTTTATTGCATGGACCCATGTTCTGTGCTGGTGCGGTATTCTCCCAGCTTTCTCCCACGTGCTCTGTGGTTAAGGGAGATGTTGGGGTCTCCCTCGCTTTCAGTAGTGACCACTGCCAAACTTGGACTGATCCCTTCCATGGCACTGGCTGTCCGATCCTTTTAGGTCTGTACCCTAGTTATTACGAATTTTCATCTTTTTGTGTCTTAAGTCCCAGTTTCACTGAGCTGTGTAGGAAATGGCTGCACTTGAAATGCGTTGGAAACTGGACTCTACCCCTTTCTTGTGTGCTAGGTATGCCAGATAGGTTTCTCAGAGTAACTGAGTAGAACATTGTTCTTAGCAATGCAAAATAAGTTGCATTTGTCCTTCTTCCCTCTTCCCCCCCTCTCCCCCCCCATCTCTTTTACTTCCATGTCTTCTGTTTTTGGTTTTTTTTCCTGGAATGATTATTCTGTTGACAAGGGACTTTTAATCCCACCATTGTACTGTAACGAACCCTGATTAGAAGACGGGCATAATTCGGCAGTGGGTAGCAACACAATGCCGTAGATTGGGCAGCAAACAGTATTCACAGAGCTGAAACAGTTGGGAGAACTTCAGACAAACTCATATCTGAGCTCAGATTTAACTCCCAGTTGAATATCCTTGCTCTTAATATTTGCAATAAAGTCTATCAATAATGATTCAGAGGAAATACCACCCACTGAATCAATAAAGTCAGCTCATAGGCTCACACAGTGACACTGAACAAATCCAGCTCTGCTGGGTGCAAAATACTGCTATTGGTAGGTGCAAATGAACACATCACAAGGAGTTATCCCTGTTCCATTCATTAACATTCTACATTGTTTATTATCTAACTGGGTGAAAAATAGCTAAATTTTTTGCAGAAACTAGATACAGCCTTGCAGTGTGATAACCCTGGTGTTCAGTGCGGGAGGGAGGCTCAAGAATGACTACATTTTTCTGATCTAGTATCTTATAATCTCTTTGGTATTATCCACCAAACTCAAGTTTATTCCAGTGTTTCTCAGCATTGCGTGTGCCACAGTTCGTCATACAGTGGTTGCGAGCTTTATGCTGTCATCTCCCAGTGGCCTGAAAAAGCACTGAGAGCACCAAGTGCTGGAACAGAGCAGGCAATCTGTATTTTAATAGACAGAGAGCACTTGGGTCCTATGCTGTCACCCAAGATGCTAAGACCAAATTGAGAGAAGGAAAAAAGTTACGTCAAATTGTGAGCCTTGGCTTTCTCCTTCTAATGAAGGGCAACATCATGCTGGTAGGTCTGGTGTGGGGCTGTCACGTTATTCCAGTTGTTCTGGTTCTCCAAGGGTGCTGTATGAATTGGAGTGAAGCACAAGATGGGAATGCTTCAAAAAATGGTTCACTACATTTCAGCGACTGCCCAGTGCCACTTAGGATCCTTGTGAAGGGCAAGTATCTTCTGGTTCCTTTTTCCTAGGAAAAAATAACTAGTGAGCAACAGCCAAGCCTTATGATTGCTACCAGATGTCATCAGTGGTACACAAGGAGCTGATTTTATGGAACAGAATGTGGAAACAAATAGGAAGAGGGTGCGTGGGGTTCATGAGCCCCTGAGTCATAGCCTAGCATGTACAAGAGTGGCTGCAGTTAAAAGTAAGTAATTGTACAATGTGGCAGGTGAACATTTGTTGCTGTTCTGTCAATGTAGCCTTTCACATCTGCAGAAAGCATGAGGAGAGGGCCTAACAGCGTGATGGTTTCTCTGTTTGATGTAATGAACAGGTATTGTTCACAGATTCAGCTGTTTCTACCAGTGATACCTGAGCTGACATTTCAAAGTGCTGGGAATGCTGAAGCCACAGATCAATGGATATCTTAAGCAAGCACTAGTGTCTGCAAAAAGCTCTGTATTTGATGGTGTATTTCAAGGTGCTCTGAGAAACCTACTGAGCTGATAAAGGATGCCAGGCAAAGCCAGGAGGAGGACTGAGAGCCAGTGGGTGAAGTCCTCATCCCAGCGTTGGAGCTACTCATTCCAAAATATTTAAATAGTCTAAAAGTAACAGCTCACTTCAGAAGGGATGTTGCTCCAGCACTATGTCAAGTAAAAAAAGTAAAGGCAAATGAAGAGCTGGCAAATTTTGTAGTTGGTGGGGTGCAATGTTGAACTTGACATGGTTATGGTAGGTGTCACCAGGTGGTGCTATTTTGTATTGACTTCCATTTGGTTTTCTTACCATGACCATTATTTTGCCTCAGCTGAGGAGTACATGGTATTAATTTGGGGGAAGGTTTAAGGGCAGAAGAGGGATTTGCTCTTTGCATTGCTGCTGTGTTAGAGTCTGTTGTACAGGTGTCCTCAGTCAGTCCTTGGTGCTGGGAGGACTGTCCCAAAAAGGACATGAGAAGAAGCTCCAGTTGATAGGTTGCATAGCTGCTCACAGAGTACCCACAGATTCAGTAACACTGGTTTCTCCCCAAATCCGCCTTGCAAATTGCCTCTGCTGCTCCCAAGCCGATAGTTAATGCTGATACTGGACATCACTAATGGCAGCAGGCCACCTTGGGACTGCGTGGGTCTCCACTTTTCCAGCTGGGAGAGCCAAGTCACATTTTAATGAGCAAGGACAGCAGAGGAATTTGGAGATCACTCCAGGAAAGTGTGGGAAAGGAGGCACCCTGCAACCATAAAACCTCTAAATTTAGTTGTAGTTTGAAATGGAAAATGCTGGTGATTTTGCCCTTGTGGAGATCAGATGAATTTGGAGACCTGCAGCTCTGCTCCGCAGTGAGCCTCTCCACATGGAGTTGGGGCTGCTTGCCTCTCCCTTGCCCCCCAGCAGGACCGGTGCCACACAAGGGGACATGCCATTCCTATCCCAGGGACTGCACAGTGATCCTGTCCCTTGCTGGAGACACAGTGTCTCCCAACCAGCCTCCACAGGCAGAAGGGACTAAGGCAGAGAAGCAGCAGCAGTAGAGCCTCTTTCCTCTCTCCAGATCAATGAATGAGGATGGCATAATTTCTATTTATTGTTTATAACTTTGTTGAGCAGGTCTGTTTGTGTCAGTGTTGCTAAAGGAATAACTTTGTTACCCTCCGCTCTGTCTTAAATTGCATTATTTTAATAAGGCAGCTATCTCCATGCTGCTTCTGTTGTGCTGGTTTCCCCTATCTGGGAACTGTCTACTGTCCATCCTGCTTTTCTGTTAAGTCACTGCATGGCGTTTGCTGTAAGCAGTGAACTAAGCGTTAATGTTATTTTCTGACAAAGGCCCCAGGTGATAACACAAGTTCCCATAGTAAAAGGTAGCAGCTTTTTGTGAGTGATGTCTTTCTTCCCACAGCCTAACAACAAACCATGCCATGGCAAATCAGCTCTTTGCACCACCTGGCCCAGATCAAGGTACTTCACCTAAATAAAAGGGTGGTCACTGCTGCCAAAGAGTTTACTCTGAGGGGCAGATACAGCCCCTCATGTGCTGGGGGTGCAGTCCAGGGGGACTGCGGGAGGAGAGGCAAAGCCACACAGCCCTCCCTGTACCATTAGCTCTGTGCTGGCCCATCTTTTCCAGCAGTGCTGCAGCGAGCTCCTTCCCGCCAGTGCAGCAAGTCCCTTGGAAGCACAGGGTGGCACCAGGGGGTTCTGGGGTTTGGCTTTGGGGTCTGCCCCTTTTGCTGCCCATAGCTGTGGACCCTGGGTGGCTGCCTCTGCTGTGTTGGTTGTGTGAGTAATCCTCCCTCACACCCCAGAAACAGCCACAATCTCCTCCATTGTGTGTTTCTAGCTCAGAAAAGGCTGATTCATTCTCTGAAGCAGATTAATTACTTCTGTTATTGAAAAAAAAAACCACAACAAACCTTTAAAATTGGTCAGCTTAACTTTCGGCTGCCTGTTCAATGCAGTAAAATAAATGTGCTCTGAGCCAGGGCAGTAAAGTTTGCATGGAAAAAGAAACTGTGGATTGCGATATTTACCTGGCACTTCAGCAGTGGGCTCTGCAATTTAGGAAGTATTTGTGAATGTGACTTGTTCTTGACTTATATGACAGGTCGTGCAAATTTGAGCCCACCATGAAGGTGAACTGGGGAATAAATATTTTTATTCCCTGATAGGTTTTATAACTTGTTTCCCTTCTGGTTTACATCATGCTGATGTAGCAGCCGGCTCCGCAAGTAGCTTGCATCCGAAGCCTGGCTGAGCTGCTCCATTTCTTCCTTGGAAGGCTGCTTTCCAGCCTGCTTGGCTCTGCTCACTTGTTTATGAACTGATGGGCTGTAGTTCCACATTTCAGAACAAGCTGTCCAATATTCATGAGTTATTTTGTATTTACCCAGTCCTGAGGCTTCTTTTATAAGCCTGGGGATAAATTCCAGGGTTTGTTATTTCCGTTACTGGAAATGGACTGAACCTCCACAACCATTAGCAAGCTGTAAATATGGCCTCTATTTATCTAGAAGAAAGGTAAAAGAAAGGACTATCAAAAAGCTAAATTGATTTACAAGCCTGTAATTCCCAAACCCCTGTTCTGATAAGAGTTCTAAGCATGTGTTGGAGCAAGCCATATGTGTAGAGATGAATCACTTATAAAATGATATCCTAATATTAGTTGTATATTTATTTATCAGATAAATATAGCGATTTTCTTCTTGAAAATCAATGACAGCCACATGCTCAGCTGGCATAAAGCGCTGCAGGTCTTTGGACTATGCAAACCTGAGGATATGACTGAAAACTATTTCTTTGCAAAGGAAAAACCAATATCAACTATTTGTTTCTAAAGTGATTTAAATTATTATACAGGAAAAACTAAAAGAGATCAAAGTGTTGGTATAACGTATCCTGCATGTAAGTTAAACCTATGTATAGTAAGGTCATTCTCAAAGTATGAGAATTTCCCATCATAAACCTCCGTCTGGTTGGGCCATATTAAAATCCCTTCACATGAACTCCAGTACTGAGTTAGAATTGGAAGGATCATATTTAGGAGGACAACTTTAGGTTCTCTTGAAACAGCTGGACCAAGTACTGTAGCAAAGCAAAGGGTTAAGCCAGTCAATGTTCTAGGATTACTGCATTATAAAATAGGGACTTCAAACTTTTGCACCTAGCAGTAGAGAAAATAGTCCAAAGGCAACTTCGGAGTAGATTAGTTTTGAAACCATGCTAAGCCACTCTTCTGCAAGAATTTCTTTTAAACGGCTCAGATGCTTAACTTCTTCAATTAGCAGCTGAGCATGTTCTCTGGTTACTCCTAGTAACGTCCATATTCAGACAAGCTCACAGAAAAGTATCTGGCAGTATCCGTGCCTGTTCTCCTTAATGTGTGCAATATGTACTTTGCCTGTGCCATTAGGAATCTGGGTTATGGTCAGCCTTATCTCCACAAAAATGCTCAGGATGTTTACTCTTGAGCTGTTCACCAGATGAGGTACCAGCAACCATGATTCATTAGCAGTTGAATGGAAAAGTTGCTCTCGACAGGAGGGAGTTGTGTTTGTAGCCTGTTTGGAGAACAGCTGGAAAAAACGCTGCTTCCTTATATACCGTTCTGGTGTCTCATAGCTTTTTTCAGCAGCAATGTCTGTAAATGTTAATATGTATCCTGGTAGCTCTTTGGCTTCGTGGTGCCTACAACGTTTTCCCCTGTGGACCTCCTACCTCAAACTGTTTTTTAGGGAAAAGCTATTCCCTGCCTGAAGATCTTCATCCTTGAGCAAGTGAGGAGCGTTTGTGCCTATGCTGGAGGAGTAGAGCTAAAACCTGCGCAGGATCTGGCTGCCTCCCTCCCTCTGGAGCAGGGCTCAAAAGGTCTTTTTTCTGTAATTACATCTCACCACTGCAGTACCAGTGTGTGTGCAAGGAAGCAGAGTTCAGCTGCCTCGGCAGCCTTCATCCTGGCAGTTCCTAAGTGGCTCCCCTGCAGCCTAGGCATGGGTGTAGTATATGTGTGCAGGATAAATATATTGACTAAATATCAGGCTCTTTACTTAGCCTGTGTTCAGGAGCACATAAATCCTTTAGAAACCCATACATAGATCTTTGCACTTTCCTCTGGGTATAACTGCTGGTGCTGTTTGGGGTTTGGGCAGAAAATTTCATCAATGCCTGTCCAAAGAAAGCAGCAAGTTCCCCACAGTTAATGATTTCATCTTTCCAGTTGGAAGAACCCTCCCCAAAACAGGATGTTTTTATTGTTGCAGAAGCTTCCTACCAAAGGAGCTGTGGAGAGAGTGTTTTGGATATTTAAAGTAGATTAACCCCATTAAATACAAAGCTCCCGGAAATATGCATGTGCTGGCAGTAGCAGAGTCCTTTATTTTCATTATCTGAAGTATCCATCAGATAGACTACTTCAGAGGGTTTTTTTTTTTCTTTCTTTTTCTCATAGTGTCATATAAAGTGAATGTATTCAGCAGAAAAGCAGTCAGAGAGCTGGTCTGTGACAAGAAAGCAGGAGGGGTGCCAGTCTCCAAGGAAGGTAGAGAAAGTGAGTAAACAGAAGAGCCAGCAGTCAGGTTTGCAGTTCTCATCTTGCTCCTGTGACTTCCTGAGGATGCTCATATGTGTCTGCTCCCCAAGGAGGGAGCAAACCTGTGCTCTCCCAGTGCCTGGGAAGGTCATCGTTGGCCCACCCCATCTGCTACCCAGGAGCTCTTCTGGTGTCTCCTGCTGTCCCCATGGCACAGGGTCAGGCTGCAAAGGCCGGACATCTTCCCTTCCTTGTGGGCAGGGGGAGGAGGATTGGGCTTTTCTCCTAAATTTGGTCTTCACCTGGCCAAACACCCTTTCAGTGCCCTTTCAGCACTTTCTTTGACACTGGTCCTTCTGGTTGCTTAATGCAGAGTTCAGTTCTCAGATGAATAAAGGAGTGTTGTTGTATTATGCAGATTTCTTTCCAGTACCCTAATTTTTCCCCTATTAACATGTTGTCTTCACTGGCTCCATAGGAGCCGCAGTACCCAACAAGCCGGTCACAGAGATGTAGAGGTGAGTTTTCACCTGTAATTCTTGAATACTGGCTCTGCTGATGTTTAGTAATTTAGTAGGAGATGATACTAGGCATTTTAGGCAGGATCACCTAAAAAAAAGCTATCACAGCAGACCTCTGGCTGGCATCTCTCCCTGCCAGCCAGAAATAAGCTGGGTATCTCCTTTCCAAAATCCTTGACACAACTTATAAGAAAAGCTGCTGGCACAGGAGCTGATTTGTCACAGAAATGTAGAGCAGTGAGAAGACACTGATTGCTGTAATTAGGAATAATCTAATTCCTGAGGGCAAATAGGGTGTATTTATTTCTATTTAATTGGATTTTGTGGATCCGGCATGTGGACAGGGGAGCCACTGTGCTGCAATCCAGAGGCAGCAGAGCGATACTGGAGCTGTAGAGGGTCTTGGCTCTTCTTTACCAAATGTGGGGCTAAACTCTTAGTTCTTGATTGAATATGTCTGATTTTGATGTAATTACTGTTCAGAGGACCACCAAATCGTCCGCTAGAAAAATGGAGTAAAACTGGGCTGATTTGCTGGGAGAAAACCGTTAGCCCTTTCTCTGAGCAATCTGAAAGCAAAGTTGCTGGGACAGAAGCTCAGATGTGCGGGGGTGGAGTCATAGATGATTCATGCCCTTAACATCCTACATCCTTGTAGTCTGGGGGCAAAGCAGTGCTCCCCCGGACAGCACTCGGCTCTCCTGGAAGATAAGCCTTTGACTCCTCACCGGCACCCCTCTCTAAGCACATCAGTATGGGGCTTCCGCTGCTTCCTCCAGAGGAGGAGGAGGCCAGGGGTGCTGAGGAAACCCTTGCTCCTTAGGCAGTGCCCAAAGCATTCAGTCTGAGACACAGCCCTATGCATGGACTCTCTTTGGTTGTGCTGTGAAAAAGAATCACCTTTGCTAGTGCTGAGTTACAGACAGTCAGGTCGATAGACCTCAGCAGCGTGCAGAAGCATCTCTCTGTCCCTGAGTTGGTGTTAGAGCCTGACGAGGGCACAGGCAGCTGCCTGCAGTAGCCAGGCAGGGCTCCAAACCCCTGGTAGGAGCACAAGTGATGCACAAGCTGGGAGCAGAAGCTTGGATCCAAACCCTCTCATTTTTCTCAGCTACTGCCCATTGCTGCTGCTGTTCGTGTGCCATGGGGCCCGCAGAGGTACACTGCAGCCCGAGAGCTGGTTTTTCAGCTTTTTTAGCCAAATTTGTCTGCTTCTGCTTATTTTTATGTGGGAGATGATGCAGCCTTTCTAAGAACACAAACATTTCTGGCATATCTCACAGGTCCAGGCCTCAGATGAAGCTTGATGGGAGCTGATAGCCCTTTAAATTTCTTCCGTGGTTGCGAGAACAGGAATTTGCAACATCAACAATCCTTTCTTTTCAGGATTTTTTTTTTTTTTCTCGTG
The DNA here is from genome assembly GCF_004027225.2 of Strigops habroptila. Taxonomy (NCBI): domain Eukaryota; kingdom Metazoa; phylum Chordata; class Aves; order Psittaciformes; family Psittacidae; genus Strigops; species Strigops habroptila. The sequence continues at coordinate 20,847,283 of NC_046358.1, read as the reverse complement.
ACATTTTATATTTTCCCTAAAACCTGTTGTGAGCCCCATCCTGCTCCCAAGAACCAGATTAGCGACTAATCTCTTGAGGACTTGGGGATTACAGTTTAGGAGGGCATGTAATGTGAAGTGACATTCATTTTCTGTTGCAAAACCCATCACGAATTAATGTTTGTCTTGGATTGTATAAACATGGTGTCAGAGTGCTTCCTAAGGCAGAATGGGGATCTGTGCAGGGTCATTTCCCTGGACATTGAACTGTTGTGGTGAAACTGCCTTAACTAGAAAGCACATGGGCAATTTGTCTCTTAAAGACTAACTGAAGGGCAGACTTATCAGCGTATTTCTAGTATTGGTGGAGCTGCACTTGTGTACACAAGGGCTGAATTTCCCCACTACAGGCAGGAATACTCTTTCTGTGGGCTCCAACTTTGGATCTCGGGGGGTTCAATCCAGGATAGAGACCTCACAGGGTGAGAAAAAAACAGCATATGAAGCCTAATTGCCACCCTGAGCCAGGCAGGAGCTCTCTGCTAAAACGGGCCATGTTGAAGTATTCACAATTTAATAATAACTGGCTTTCAGTTAACACCTCCTGAGAGGCTGAATGGATGCATTTTACAGCTGTGGCTCACAAACTAGTTTCCACATGAAATCTTGACCAGAAGGGCACAGAGAAGTTTTCTGTTAGAAAAAGCTTGTAAAATTTTCAGGGCCTGCTCAGCCCATAAAAGCTGGGCTGGTCCAAAGCTCAGTGGGAGCTTAGGGGTGCCCAGATGAGAACAGGATTCCCATCATCGAGCCCCTGCCCAGGGGAACACTGTCTGAGCCTCCAACCTTTGCCCTGCCATGCCTCTCCTAGCTGCTGATCCCGGGCTGGGCTGCCTTGGATTGGACATCCTCGTTATTTTAAGCTGTCCTGCCTCTCTCAGTGTTTCAAATATCTTGCAGTGTTTAAAGCCCAATGCCACAAAGCTGGAAAGCCCCCACGCAGCTGATGCAAGGTGAAAGGGCTGCCCCCGCCGCCTGCTGCCCTCACACTCTCCATCCCACCCAGCCTGGCCGTCCTTCTTCCTCTTTTTTCTTTTCTTTTTTTTCCCTTTCCCTTTGCCAGATCATTTCCCTGCTTTGATCATTTCCTTGCTCTGAGTCACCCCGTGCCAAGGGCTGCTTTCTCATGCTGGCAGATGGAGCTGCGGTGGGGTGCAAGCCTCCCTCCTCCCTGGCCCGTGGGGAAATGTCACCCTCCCAGCAGTCAGTGCAGTGAATGAAGGGGGTGACAAGTTACATGCAAATGCATTCCCTGGAGGCTACAGAAAAGTCACTTCCTTGCACCTTTCCAAAGACTGGTATTTACATTCTATTAGACGCTGACATCCTGTTGAACTTTCTTAGAGCATGCGATTTGCAGACATGCTCATGTGGAGATTTAGACTATTGACTGAAGGTTGCTTGGCAGACGAGAAAATGAGCTGGCCAGGGAAGTGAAGGCTCACACAGCCAGTCAAGAGGATCCTTCCGTGCAAGAGAGGCAAGGAAATAATTTGGCTTCAGCTCTGAGGTAGGAATTATTCCCTCTGCCCATTTTCTCTGTCCTCTTCGCATCCTATGGAGGTGTTTAAAATTAACCCCCCAAAAGGCAATAAAAGGGTTTTGGCTCTCATCTGTTTGTGTGACAGCTTCCTACTGAGCGGGAGCCAGGGGAGTCTTAGAAAGTTACTGCCACACTGTCCATGTTGCTGGGTAACAGTTTCTGCTTCTCACGTGACCCCCAAATCATCATAATAAATTACATCCCAAAATGCTGAATGATGCTGGAATTGCTGATAGGTGGAGGTGCTTCTGACCAGGTCTCCTGACAGCAGTGGCAATTTCCCAAACGAAGGTCTGACAGCTGCACCAACCTGATTTAAACCTGGCTTACCGGGTTAAGGTAAACTGGTTATTGAGTGTCTTCAGAGTGTGGTGGTGGTGTAACAAAGAGTGGTTATAAGCCCATTTAAAGCTAAGCTAGTGCAACCTTTAAATATAAATAAGGGTTTAGATGCCACTGAAGATCCTAACATAAACATCCATGAGGATCTCACTTGAGCTGGATTTGTATGTGGTACCAGTAGCAGCCTGATGATTTATTTACTTGTTTGTTTATTGGTGAGGAAGAAGGCACTAGTGATTATTTTTACTGGTGTGGTGTAACCCCACCACTACCAATGTATATTGAATGGACATATTTACCCGTTGTGCAAGACATCACATGATATCATAGGTTGTATTTGTGCAGGAGAGAGAAGCTGTGCTGGCACTCAGCAAGCGGTGGATGGCACTGAATCAGGACAAGGTGGTTTTCCTTTCTTTGTAAAGGAACAAGCTATACTGGCAAAATACATATGTATTTGTACCAGTATGGGCACAGTCCTTTTTATCTATGCACTGAAGTCCTTTTCTGGGAGTTCACTGCTGGAAGAAGCCATTGTCATCCCCTTGCCAGCCCCAGGCAGTGTGTGGATGGCACAAATCCTGCCTGCCAGCCACAGCAGGCTGCATGTCTGTGCTCCTGCATTTGCTAAAGGCAAAACACTCCCCGTAACAGTGCAGCACCTCTGAGGACACAGCCAACCTGGGCTGCTTTGGGAGCTCGTTTTTGCCTCACACATGGGCTGTGCCAAAGCAAAGCACAGTGTGCTGGAGAATTCATTTTCTTCAGTAATGGGGAGCAAGACTGGGCACTCATTCCAAGACCTTTTCATTTTTTAAGCATTTATCACTCATTCTGGCCTCTGATACAGGTGAGGATCAAGAATACATAGATCTGAAGATCATTGAGGCTACTTGCTATGGCAGAAAAAGGATGGAGCAGTGGTTGGTTTGCATGCTGAGGTCTGTTGGGCAAGGCATGCCTTTTGTTTGCACGCCTCAATTTCCCGCCCTACCGTTATCGTCAGCTCCCCTAGGAGACTGAGTATGCTGGTGGTTCCTACTGATGCTAATGAGCCCACACCAGGGGGTCAGGTTGGTTTCTAAAACAGAGATTTGTGGTGTTGCCCCCCTGTCCCTGCTTCTTTCGATACTTGGGAGGATGATTTCATTAGCCTGTATGTACACAAGCTGTTCAGACACTGAGTGGGTGAGCACAACAGTACAAATGAAAGCAAGAGGAGAGAAGGAAGAAACTCATCATGCTTCTGGAAGTAGTTTCGGAAAGCACAAAGCCAGGATGTTGTTTCTTTTTAGTGACTGACTGACACGTTGCAAAATATACAAAAGCTCAGCATATTCCCAGCAGCAGAGTGAAAGCTGGAACTACCCAGAAGCAAAACCTATCATTAGCAGTCAGCCAGGCAGAACAGGCTCCTGAGTGTCAGGAACAGGCACGGAAGGAAGCAGGGAGTGAGTAGCAAAAAAGAGCTTCCTTAGGGCCAGCTGTGTGCCCCAACAGCCTTACAGAGGGAAGCAGAGGATGGCGAGGGCAGCACGTGGGACAGGATGCTCTCAGACTTCTTCAAAAGGCAGCAAGGACCTGCTGTTTCCTCTCACCCCTGCCCATCCTGCAGCATGGTCAACAGGTCTGCTCCCAAAAATCAGAATGGTTTTGACCTGTAATTTTTCTCCCTTTTGTTTTCACTGAATTGTACTTAGCTGCCCTGAGAAATCTCTTTTACAAGTCCTCCTGGGTCCTTGCTGTGATCCATGTCATCCTGGAGGCATGTAATAATTTAGACTGAAAGCTGTGCTGCGCAGCTCTGTTCTCCACAGCTTCACAGGATGGAAAAAGTGTTGATGTGCCCTAATTTGTCTCCCACAGATGTCTTCTCCCTAGGAGCTGACTTGAAGGACAGAAGGGCACAGAAAACTGAATCTGGGAAGCATCTGATTCAAAAAGAAGGGAGGAAATTTTATGAGCTGGTTTGGGTGGATGCAGGGAACATCACAGCTTTGCAAACCCAATGATCCAAAAAGCGCCATGAACCGCAGTGTTGCTGTGGCTGGGTGCAAGAGGACAAGCCTTTATTATGATGCCTTTATGTTTCCCAAAGGAATCTCTTCAAAGTTTTTTTTTGCACTGATGCTTTAGTTGTCATTCCCCATCAGGCCTAACTGACCTCTGAGGGTGAGAAGCAAGATGAGGAGAGGGTTGCATTTATCACAGTTAATGTTGTGGCTGTGGGTGTCCCCACAGTAGGAAGCACAGAGGCACCATCAGGATGTGCCCTAGGGAGCAGCACCCAGCACCCAGTCCCGATGCTGATGTGTAGCTGGGGAGGACAGGCTGTGGGTGCTGCAGGCGTGGCCAGATGCAGAGGCTGAGGGCATTGCTTCCACCATCGCATCCTCTTCTATGGCCTGGGCAGCAAAAGGCAAAACTCCCTATGCCCTTCTACTGGTACAAGGCGAGACGTATTCAGCCTTTTAAGCGTAGCACCTTGTCTCTTTTTGTCAGGGGACTTTCCTTCCCTCAGCCAGCATAGTCTAAATGTCCTCTGCGAGACAGCAGACAGATGCGTTCCATTTTCAGCCCTTATCTGTCTCACTCTGCTGAGATCATTTACCTGCTAATAAGTTCCTGTGGTCAGAGATAAAAAGTGAAACTACTAGCCCTTAAAGATGTATCTGAGTGGCTTTGCAACACTGTGCTTAATGGAAAATATGTAAAGATGTTACATTCATAATATATCACTCATATCTATGTTTGTAAACAGATTTATCACACCATCTGCAGAATCATACTGCGGTCTCCTCCATATTTATTTCCTTTCCATTTATATAGTACAGCTCCTATTTATTTTATTTCCTTTTTTTATGATTAAATACATTAGCTGTCTTTTTTTCTTCCCTACAAAAAGAGTGCACTCTCTGTGGGAAAGAGTATTTAATCAATCCAATTTGTTCAGCTTAGTGCATAAAAATACAAGCCGGTACTGTTTGGAGAAATACCTGCCTTGGTTTGTTTGTCATCTCTTCACATCTGTACAGAGCAGGTGAGGACGAAAGGGTAATTCAGAACAATCCGCCGGTAAACAGGATGCTTCATCAGTATTTCCTGTCTCCTGTTGCACTGGTTGTGCTTAATTTTCAGAAATCAGCTAAGCCTAAGGTCAATAATGCTATTTTAATCTCTTTGATATATAACGAAGTACTTGTACAACTGGCAGCAAAAAGCCAGCCCGCTTTGTTATCTGGTTTGATAAGAAACATTTAGTCATATGCAAGTAAAATAGCAATTTCCTAAGTATAAAAAGAAGTCAACCTGAGGGAGAGGGAGGTTGTGGCTGGCAGGAACTTCTGCAGCCCCTTGGGTAGACAGCACGAGCCCTGCCATGAGCTGGGAGGACCATCCTCTTCTAGCAGCCACTCCAGCAGTCTTCTCACGAGCAGGACCACGAGACTGCTGTGAACACACAGGGCCCAAAACCAGATTCTCTGCTTGGTGCACGCTTTCACTTCGTGGAGAGGAAAGAGTCTGGGTTACAGCAGAGCCAAGAGAAGGATGAGTCCCACCTCCAGTGAGCCAGGGCTTGGCCCCACTGCCAGTGATTGGGTTTGTGCCCACCCATGTGCAGAAGTAAAACATCCAGGACAGTTGATTCCTCCTCTGAGCAGAAGGTTGAAGGATGTTGGATCTTTGTGGAAGGCACTAGAGAACAGGGCTGGGCAGGATGAGCTGCACTTCACCCAGGTCAGATGGTCCTCAGCACTGCCCCATGCTGAAGGTCTGGCCTTGACCCCAGGCACTGGAAGAGGACTGCTGGGCTTGGTGCACAGCATGGGGTGGGATCTGACCACAACTCCTTAGGAGCATCTCTCTAGCTCCATGACTCTCTGCAGTGAGAGGTGTAGGATGCTGCCCAATCACCAGGGCTGTGACCCTGGGGCAGGATGCTTTCTCTTTTCTCCCTCTGGGGAGGGAGGATTTCTCTTCTCCTTTGCACTGAGCCTAACCCAAATTCCTGGGTTCCAGTACAGACAAGTGCCCGGAGGTGACTAACTCCAACAAGAATTTTACCAAGAGTGAGTAAGGACTCTGAGCTGCAGACAGTGATGACAGATCTTATAAACTCAAGCCTGTAGTTTGGCAGGAGAGTTTGTTGTTTGGGTTTTGGGTTTGGTTTGGTTTTTTTTCATATGGTCCTTTTTATTACCTTTCAGCTGTACAGTGTGTTCTCAGGTGGTATATTTGCAACTTCATCTTTTCCGATCATGACATCATTTTTCTCAGATAGCAGAACAGTGAACAACTGGGCACTTGGCAGCTCTTCCCCCATTGAAGCAAAGGGAAACTCTGCAAGAGAGTTTTTTCAGAGCTCTCCTTTTAGGATTTTCTGTGACCATATCCCACTAACTCCACCACCTCCCTGACCCTTGCTTAACACTGGTGCTGTGAGTTGTGAGCTGAATGCCACTGCCAGAGAGTCCCACCATTGCCTTTTCCCAGGGGAAATGTTCAAGCTCTCTGAAATATCCCATCCCATCCCACTTTGCATCTTTCCAAGAGACATGTTTAGGTCTATAATACAATGCCCACCTCGACCAAACTTTTTAACTGTATATTTGCCAAGAGGTGAATGCCAAAATGAGGCTTTTGGTAAGCCAGAAGCCATGATGCTTTGCTGCGGTGAAGCAGCCAAGACCTTTCTCAACAGTGCAGTCCCCAGGAAAAATCAGAAGGCAGGCTTTAAAAAAACCCAAGATTATTTCCAACCACTGTAAATGGTCCCTCCTTTATCTTGGCTTTCTGGCAAATAAAACCTTACAGAGATTTCTCAGGGGTTTTTTCTCACTCTTTTCGCTACACACTGGAGAGCTAGAAACCCATTGTGCTTGAGCTGGTAAGGGAAAGCAAAACTCTCCTATAATCTCTTCAATCCCTCAAGTGCTGAGCTTTGGGGGCCAATTGGCCTCCAGGTTGTTTTGAGCCCCATGCGTGCTCACCAGCCCAGGGAAGCCAAGGACCCTGTGGCGTGGCAGGGAGGGGAGGTAGCGTTAGTGTCTGGCTTTGGGTTCAGCAGGTTTATCCCCCCTTTTGTGGGACAAACTGACCTTTCTGGGAGCAATTCAGCTTCAAAATGATTGCATTCAGCTTTGAAAAGGGCTTGCATTGTATAACTTAATCACTGGGGGCCTTAAAAATAATAATCCTGCCTAACACCGTAAAATTTGGCACCAAAAGTTAATTAGACTTGGCTTTGCTATTTCTCTGTGTTGAATCAGCTCCTCACTCTCCTTGCTGCTATCAGCATGGGTGAAACAGACCATCTCCTCCAGGGAGATGGGCCTCAAAGAGATGGTGCCTATCTCCAGAAAGACGCATTGCTGTTTTCATAGCCTCTTGCTGCCGCCCCTTCACATGCAACCAGTCATGCTCTCACATTATCATGCGCAAGCCCCACATTTGCAAACGTATTTGCTATTACAGCACACAGGAAGAGGTTAAGTGAGTGCTATAAAACTAACCTCCATCAGTCAAAAGAAATAAAGCAAAAAATAACAGGGTGATCAGATGCTTTTATGAGCAGGATATGCTCAAAATTACTTCTCCATCTCATTACAAATGCTTAGAAACTGAATGGCCTCTCCAGCACAGTGAGGTTTCAAAGTGGTTTAATAGGCATAAGAAGTTCAGAGCTGATAATGCCACTTCCAACCTTATCCTTTTGCTGCATGAAAATAGGTAGTGGCTATTGACTGGTGTAAATTGGCTACTTTTAAAACTGTATTTGCTGGCTTACATGTGCTAAGAGTCTCTCTGCAGAGTTTTCAGGGCCTGAATGCAATGTCTGTGGTAAAGGAGGGGATATATTGAATTTCTTCAGTGGAGGACAGGTTCCAGTGTGGGCCGTAAATGCTGGAGAGCTGGGGACCTGCTGCAGTTGAGCTTTACATCCCCATCACTAGGAATAAAACCTGGGCTGCTGGAGGGTTGTTGGTCAGTCAAGACAAACTTCTCAGTTCGTCTTTTCTTTTTCTTTCAGGACAAATTGTTCATGATGTCAATCAAAAAGGAAGGTGCCCACAAGAAGTGGGCTGCCCTGAAGGAGAAACTCGGACCCCAGGAGACTGACCAGTCAGAGGCCAACCTGGAAAATGCAGAGCCAGAGCTGTGCATCCGTCTCCTGCAAATGCCGTCAGTGGTGAACTACTCTGGGCTGAAGAAGCGGCTGGAGAACAGCGACGATAGCTGGATGGTCCAGTTCCTGGAGCTGTGCGGGCTGGACCTCCTCCTGGAGGCCCTGGACAGGCTGTCCGGGAGAGGAGTAGCCAGGATTTCTGATGCCTTGCTTCAGCTCACCTGCATTAACTGTGTGCGAGCGGTCATGAACTCCCACAGAGGCATTGAATACATTGTGAGCAACGAGGGCTACGTCAGAAAACTCTTCCAAGGTGAGAAGACACCTTCCTCCTTCATCCATCATATGTGGCATGTGGGGAGACTTCCCTGTTCCTTATCCTCCTGTCCTGCAGCAGGCTTCTTGGAAATTGTTGGTTGCAACTGATTAATGACATTGTTTTCTTCTTTAAAATAATACTGCTTTGAAATCACATTACCTTTGCTACCCAATGCTATTTCCACACAAATATCTTCATCGTTTACTGAGAAGCCAGGGATAGACCCAGGCTTAGCTTATGTGGCCATGAGAAGTCCTCAACCCTGCAGTTGTCTGCAGACATTTGCTGTTTAGTCTTTGTGAGCCCCAAGGGCAGAGGGAGAGGAATTGAAAGGGCTTGGAGACTTGGAGCCTGAAAAGAGAAGGGAAGGTGGCATGGTTTAGACTCAGGAAAGTCCATTCTCTGTGCTGCTCAGTCCGTTCCTTCTAGAAGGTGGTTAGGTAATGTCACTTACTTTCTCCTGCCATTTACTTGGCTCATCATTAGGTATGAAACTCAACAGGGTGTCTCCGAGAAGTTACTGTATAGTGCTTAATAGTGGTGGTGCTGGGAGGGTAAATTCTGTGCTGCTCCACAGAGCTGAGATGACAGCTGTGCCCAGAAACCCTTATTGATAGCTCTTCAAAATGCATTTAGTCTGAAAGCGAGCTTTCTCCCCTCCTCAGTTTTTAAGTGTTTTTCCTCTCCACCCTGCACTTTCTTAACCCATGTGAAATACAGAGCTGGCATTTTTGTGCTGTGAAAACAGGGAGGCACCCTGGGCTTTTCAGTGGTTGAGCTTCTTTGGGCATTAATAAAAAGTATAAGATGGTCTCTTCCACTCCCTTCCAGCTCTAAGGGCTGACAGAAAGAGTAGTGGGAAAGTGGAATACATGGGGACTGGTTAGAACAATTGGCCTACTTGATACGCACATTGGGTGTTTCTGCACTAAAAATAAGGCTCATTAATTGGTGAAAATGATTCATCTGCTGTTCTGGAAAATACGTATGGAAAATACACATATGTGAAAATGGGAAATAAAATGTGTGACTGTGGGTGCTGAAATCTTGGCTGCTCTTGCAGCATGCCACTGGTACATGGAAGAGATTGACAACTACGAGCAGCACCAAAATGCCAGTAGGATACGTGTAGCATTTACTGTTCACCCTAGAAGTTAACATCACATAATCCTATTGGGGTGGGATATCTATACATTGGGATATTTCTCTTCCCATCTTCCATGTACTGGCTTCACTCCTTGAGTCTTTATTCTACCACTGATCATAACCCATGTAGCAGAAGACACTGAGATTCAGAACATTAATGTCATTATAAATTCTTTTTTGTTTTGTTTTCCTCCAGCACTTGACACAACTAATGTCATGGTCAAAAAGCAAATATTCGAACTCCTGGCTGCACTGTGCATTTACTCATCAGATGGCCACACTTTGGCTTTGGATGCCTTGGACCATTACAAGGCAAGTGTTGGGCTGAAGCAGGAGGTATGGCTCTGGTCTGATCTATGTGGGTAGATCCATGTACCACAAAAAAAGGCTGGGAATTAAGGTAATTTTGCATCATTTCGGTAAGAGAGGCAGGGATTTATAAGGTGAAAACTGTATGAAATTTGGCCTAGACAGCATAAATCCATGGCGCTGCTCTGTGACTTGTCTGGACAGACAGCTGCCAACCACAGGGTCCTTTCTGGTAGGAAAAGCACAACCCAATTATCAAAATAGATGATGCCACATCTAAGGGTTTCACTGGCCACAAGCTCCAGTAGATGCCTCAGTTATCAGAAAACATAGAGATCCAAGAGGAGTTTCACTGATTTTCTCTGCCAACCAGACGCTGCTCCATAATGGAGGAGTGCTGTTTTCACCTATTTTCCTATCTTGTACATAGTGAGGTAAACTGAGAGGTTTTTGAGAGGTTTTTAAGAGGTTTTAATTCCATTTGACAGCCTGCACTAAAGTGGTAGACATTTCTGAACTGTCTGAATAGAAATATCACTTGTGTTATCAACAGAGTGTGAAGAACCAACAGTATCGATTCAGCATTATAATGAACGAGCTCTCCAACACAGATAATGTGCCATACATGGTCACACTGCTGAGTGCTATCAATGCCATCATACTGGGGAAAGAAGAGCTAAGAACAAGGACACAAATCAGAAATGAGTTCATAGGTAAAGATGTTTGTTGCACTTAACTTTCTCTGGAGAAAATCAGTTGCCAAGCAGTTGTGTTTCTTCTGGATGTATCCATAACATGACTAAAAAGGGCTGGGAGCAAAAAACTGCAAATATTAGAGGCAGATTCCTTTTTTTTTTTTTTTCCCTCTTTTGGATTCTATAATCTTCAATAACATTTCTGTAACCAGATTTTTTAAATTTTGCTGCTTTCTCATATCTTTGATCTTTTCTGGAATCCTGGCAGGACTGTATCACTTGAGTTTCTTCAATGCATTTCTATAACCAACCATCTTATGTAGCCACATTTCCATATTTTGCAACTCCTCATAAGAGTAAATAAGGTTTCATCACCCTGTGGCTACGCAGTTGAGCCACAGAAACTGCCCTATGATTCAGAAATACTTTCCAACTGCTTCAATATTGGGATCCTAGGTACTGTTGTTAAGATTACCTCACATGGTGCAAATATCTGAGCTGGTGAGCCTGGGCTCCATTTCTCCCTGTGGAGAGCAAGGGACATTTGATCACACCATTCATCTGACTGATTTTAGATGTCTAGTTCGTAATGAGGTGGCTCATGCTCCAGAAGTGCCTGTGGCCCTCAGTAACTCCAGGGGGATGCTGCAGTGGTTCACACAGCTGCAGACGTGTGTACCATGGGTCTCTTCATTTACCAGATGACCCTACCTACTTTGACAGATCCATCTGAAGTTATTTTCACATTTTATCTCTGCAAAAAATGCTTATGAGCATAACATTATGTAAAAATCATAACGGGTCAATAGCAAGTAGGTCATAATGACAATATATCTACTTCTTTGTTCTCCCAGGTCTTCAGCTGCTGGATATTTTAGACAAGCTAAGGTAAGGATCACTGTTTAAATTTTCTTTTATAAATGAGATTCATAGTAACTTACCAGCTTTCAGCTGTGTCAAGTGAAGTGTACCTGCATGGTGTGGAGCACACTTGTGTTCACCCACTACATGGGAACTGGAGGCACTAAGCCAGTGTTAAGATGCTCTTGCCAACTACAGTGTCACGGGGACAACTGTTGGTGCAGATGGCATTGACAGCTGCTCTGGGCACAGATGGAGCAAGGCTCAGTGACATCCTTGTTGAGGCTACGTTTCAGACTGAACCTGAAGTGGTGCTGAGAGCTCACTGAGCAGCTTGCTGCATTCAAAACCCTTTCACTGCTGGTGTTCTCCCAGAAGCATCCAACTAAAGCAATTTACTAACGCATGTCTGGACATACCTATCTTTGCAGTGTCTAAATTTTAAAATTATGTTCTGTCAGAAACACCCATGATAAATTCTAGAATGCATTGTATGTGAGTTGCAGTTATCCATGTAACTGGAATTGCTCTGTTCGACCCCACAAAAATTAGGGAAGATTTTTCAATAGTGCCAATTAGCAAGCATAGAGTTCCATCTCTGAGTGGTCTCAAGAGCGCTGGAAAAGTTAGCTTTAGAATGGCTGGAGTTTTTTTAATCCAATTTTGAGTAACAGAAAAGGAAGTTTTTTAAACAGAAATGTCACTGGAAGATTTTTAACTTGTCTTGACTTTAAAAAAGAAAAAAAAAAGAAGAAGGCCCAGTTTCAAAAAGGTGGAAATGCCACTTCTGTTACAGCTCCAAGGAGAAGTCTATACAAAGCATACACAGGGCCAGGCTGTGGCACGAAAACTCCCATTCATTTGTATGTGTTAACTGTAGAAAGAGGTACATTCAGTTCAGGAAAGGATGCTCTGATAGCATTTGGTCCTTTATAAATAAGGTAGAGTTGGATACTTTCAACACTGACTGGCTGAGTCTGATAGACAAAGAGATAAAAGCCATTTAAACAAAAATAATCATCTGGAAATCAGTGAAGGGCTCTCCAGTGAAAATGAATGCTGTAATATTGCAGAGACATAGAGGAGGAGGATCTGCTTATCCAGTGTGATACATTTGAGGAGTTCAAAATAGAAGATGATGAGGAATTATTAAAGATATGTGACGGGATAAACATGAACGATCATCATGAGGTCTTTTCATCTCTCTTCAATAAAGTAAGTAGGCCCTCAGGTGGGGTAAAAAGTCATGCAATGGCAAGGTTAACACACTTTGGTTGGAACCAGCCTAGCTGTAATGGAAAGCTGCCCTATCTTCTAGGTGAGCCGCTCTCCAGTGTCCATCCAACTGCTGTCCATCCTCCAGAGCCTGCTGCACTTAGAACCATCTCATCACTCCAGCCTCCTGCTGTGGGAGTCCTTGGACGCGGTAGTGAACAGAGCCCTTTTGCTTGCAAATGACAGTAAGAATGACATACCCATCCAGCCTTGCACTATCCTCTTGTTTTCCATTGTCCTACCCACTGCCTGCAAAAGTCCTTCCCAAATGTATAGGAAATAATCTATAGGACTTGTTAAGAGCTGAACAGAAGCTGGGGCAAAGCTACATCTCCTGCGTAGGGTCAAGTCTCAATGCAAAGCCCCAGCCATGTGGATGACAGTGAAAGCTGGCCACATTTAGCAGTGGGCTCAGGATTCATGGTCTTGCTTTGATGGTTAAGCCTTGAGCTTTGGGTCGTGAGAGTCAGTGGGAAGCTGTCTTTGTTGGCATCCTGCTGCTGGTGCTGGCTAGTGTTGCTGGCAGTCATGCTCAAAAAAGCGTTGGTCAGAACCATAGGAAATTGCCCAGAAGCTAAAAGTGCAGTTATGTAAAGTGACATCAGGGAGTGGCCTCTGTGGCTCCAGATCTGCTGCTTGGTGAGGGTTGAATAGCATGAACCAACCTTTGGGCTTCATCCCTTTCTCTGACCTCTGACTCATTTCCCTAGTCCAGGGGAACACAGTTGAAGAAGTCATCGAGAGGCTGCTGTCTATCAAGAAACATCCAAACAAGCAAAAGCGAGCTGAAAACCGGCTGTCCGGGAGTGTGAATGAAGGCCTTCAGGCTGAGCTAGAACCATGTGCACGTACATCTCACAGCCCAGCAGGATCTTCAAACCCCTCCAAGGCACCAGCAACTCCCTCAGGGCCACCTCTCAACGAAAAGAACTCATGTTCCCAGCTCACAGCCTGCTCTGCTTTGCCAGAGACATCTAACCCTTCACCCAATGCTGCTCCTGCCCCGGTGGCACCACCACCACCACCACCACCACCTCCACACCCACCCTCTGGCACAGCAGCTGTGACCCCCACATCCCCCATGATGAATGCAACTACAGCCCCTCCCCTCCCTGACGTGCCTCCCCCTGCACCACCATTGCCTGTTATGAGCGGCATCCCTCCCCCTGCACCCCCATTGCCTGGTATGGTGGGCATCCCTCCCCCTGCACCCCCATTGCCTGGTATGGTGGGCATCCCTCCCCCTGCACCCCCATTGCCTGGTATGGGGGGCATCCCTCCCCCTGCACCTCCATTGCCTGGCATGGTGGGCATGCCTCCTCCTCCACCCCCATTGCCTGGTATGGGGGGCATCCCTCCCCCTCCACCCCCATTGCCTGGCATGGGGGGCATCCCTCCCCCTGCACCCCCATTGCCTGGTATGGTGGGCATGCCTCCTCCTCCACCTCCATTGCCCGGCATGGCAGGAGAGCATATAGAAGCTGTGGTGGCCTCCCAGTTCAGCTGCCCTCTTGGCTTGGGCAGGCCTCCCCACAAGACGGTGAAGACGCCAACGTTGAGAATGAAGAAGCTGAACTGGCAGAAGCTGCCCTCCAATGTGGTGAGAGGTGGGTGCTTCTGGCATAGAGTCAGTGCTGCTTGAAGGGTGACGCAGGGGAAAAAGCACTATCTTTGAGTTTGTCAAATGCAGTTAACTCCATTTGGATACAGGACTTCCCTGATTTCCATTACATCTGACCTGCAGAGCTTAAATAAACAACAGCAGCATGAAACTACTAATATAATATCCGTTCCAACTAAATCAGTAGTTTCTAATAGCTTGTTTATAACTGAAATACTTTTTGAAATTAGAAGAAGGGGGGAGGGATGGGAATATTCCGCTGATCCACCATGACATGCCTTAGACTTGTATTCTCAACAGTCTTTGATCTGGGTTCCCCAGACTTTTATTCCGTAGTCTGTCTATGCTTGTACCTTGGTATATTAAAGTAATGAGTAAGAGTACAGGTAGGGATCACAAGACAGTTCAAGAAAGACACTAAAAGAATTGGAGAGTTGTGAGAATCACTGACTTGTCTCTTGACTTTTGGGTTACATTTCCCTCTCCTAGTGGATCCAAAGAGGAGAATGAAATGTGAGGAGAAGCCTGGACAGGCAACATCAGCTTTGTCCTAGACAAGCAAGGCATCCACTGCACAGAAGCTGGCATAGGTGAAGTCTAAATAAGGCGTGTTTTCAATCACAAGAGAACTTAATTGTTGGGTTATTTCAGTAGAGACTTCTACAGACATGTTTAGGTGATTTAAAAAAAAAACACCACAACAGTATTTTTAAGCAAGTGCAGTGGGAATTAATTCAAGCAGTCCTATAGCCAGCATTATACAAAGAGGTTCAATTATAAAATGAAAAATGGAGGAAGGGCATAGTCAGAAAATGCTCAGGTCGTGGCCAGTCCCTCAGCTAGCATGCAAGGAAGCAGAAATAACATCAGTCAGGGGACTAGAAAAGAAATGGCCAAGGTCCTTCTCATGCTGATCTAGTTTGCCTGCTGTGGAGAAGAATGCGGTCATATAGGGAGTGATGGGGCTGTATGGCCTCTATGTGCCCAGTGCTGCATCCCCTTACCAGCATATCTTGCGATAAAGCACCAGGTTTAATTACCCTTTGGGCCCTTTGGATCCTGCTTGTGGGACTTACCCCTCCTCAATAATTAGCATTTGTCCAGGAATAAGATGCCTCTTCTTATTTCATTCATCTTCTGAGAGGTGTCCCTTCTAGCAACTCACGTTGTCCCAAAACTCAGGAGCTTTCAGCTGTCCCTGTAGTCAGTCTGAACACCTTCTCTTTTTTCAGAAAGTCACTCAATGTGGGCTTCAGTGAGCAGCAGCAGCGAGGAAACTATAGAGCCCAATTACACAAGCATAGAGCAGCTCTTTTGCTTCCCACAACCAACGCCCAAGGAGAAAACAGCCACGCCAGTGAAGGCAGAACCAAAGGAGGTGAGGAGGTCCCTCTCATTCTTTCGAATAAAGATCACTGCAAACAGCTCATCTAATATGAGATATCTTCTTTTTCTTTAATGAAGATCACATTTTTGGACTCCAAGAAAAGTCTCAATTTGAACATATTTTTGAAGCAATTTAAATGGTAAGATATGGCAAATTTTTGTGACACTTGACAAAACTTTGAACAGGTTTTGCATAGTATCTGGAAGGTCCTCATGAAATCTATTCTAAAAAGCCAATGCTGATCTGTGTTACTGAAACATCTGAACATTTCCCAGTTTCACCTACACTGTCTTTAAAATACTAACTTTAGGGGCTTAATTTTTAATTATGTTTTTACCTACAACATCCCCATATGTTGGCAAAGGTGTTACATCTCCATGTGTCATGGTTTAACCCCAGCCAGCAACTAAGCACCACACGGCCACTTACTCACTGCCCCCTCTGTGGGATGGGGGGGAGAATCAGAAGAGTAAAAGTGAGAAAACTCATGGGTTGAGATAAAAACAGTTTAACAGGTAAAGCAAAAGCTGCGCACACCAGCAAAGCAAAACAAGGAATTAGCTCACCACTTCCCGTTGGGAGGCAAGTGTTCAGCCATCTCCAGGACAGCAGGGCTCCATCACACGTAATGGCTATTTGGGAAGATAAAGCATCATAACTCCAAATGTCCTCCCTTTCTACTTCTTCCCCCAGCTTTATATAGCTGAGCATGATGTCACATAGTATGGAATATCCCTTTGGTCAGTTGAGGTCATCTGTCCCAGCTGTGTCCCCTCCCAACTCCTTGTGCACTTCCAGCCTCCTTGCTGGTGGGGTGAGGAGCAGAAAAGGCCTTGACTCTGTGTAAGCACTGCTCAGCAGTAACTAGAACATCCCTGTGTTATCAATACTGTTTCCAGAACAAATCCAAAACATAGCCCCATACTAGCCTCCATGAAGAAAAAAACTCTACTCCAGCCGAAGCAGCACACCATGTTACAGATAATGTTGTAGCATAGGCTCTTATGGTGGTAGGTTGTGAGACACCTCTGGAGGTCAAATCCCTCCTCAAAACAAGGGTGGTGGAAAAGTTAAGAATTAAATTTTCTTTTAAGGTATTCAGATCCCCAGAGACAGAGATCTGAGTTGCAGGACTGATCTTTAGCCTTGAGTTACTTGAACAGGGCCAGAAATGAAATCTGGAGCATAGCAGGGATCCACGTCCCAGTTCTAAGTTCATAGAGACATATCATAGGGGCATATCTTTCCTTTTGGATTATTGTGGCTTTCACTAGGGAAAGCACAGCAAAGTGCTTGTGCAGATACATGTCTTGGTAGTGTGTGGCTGTGGAAGAAGGGTCTTTGGGTGACAGCTGACTCTGCTCTTCCTCCGTACAGCTCCAACGAAGAGGTGGCTGCCATGGTCCAAAATGGGGACCGGACCAAGTTTGATGTTGAGGTTCTGAAGCAGTTGCTGAAGCTGCTGCCTGAAAAGCATGAGGTCAGGAGGAAAAATGGTAACCTTAGTTCCAGAGCTGAATATGCAGTGCAGTTCTGCAGTCTTGATTATTTCTCTCTTTAGATAGAAAACCTGAAGGCCTTCAAAGAAGAGAAATCGAAACTAGCAAACGCAGATCAGTTTTATCTTCTCCTCCTTCAGATTCCAAGGTAAGGGTGTTGTTCATGAAGTTCAGCCCAATCTTTTTCTTGGTTTACCTCTGGGAAGTTGAAGTTTCTTTATAGGAGACTCACAGACCAACACTGATGGATAAAGCTGGCGGATTTCTCCTTCCACCTTAGAGTCATCCCTTTCCCTGTTACCCTTAGATAAAAGGCTGTTGTTGCTCCAGCACCTCCTCTCCCTCTGAAGTATCAGAAACTGGCCCATACTCAGGGTCACACCTGCCCAGAAGGAGGAACCCATATCTCACACGATGATCAGTCTTCTCTTAGATCATAGTGCATCAGCAGAAACTGCATCCGCACTGGTTCCTAAGGCAAGCAGCAGCCCCTTGCCTCCCTTCACAAGCCACAGACACTGGTGTTATGTGGATGTGGTTGACAGTGATGTTATGGAGTGGCCAGTCTTACTCGTGATGTGGGAGGAGAGCTGCTGTGCTGGCTAAGATCACCTTTAAGCTTTAAATCAATCTCTGTCCTTAGCTACCAGCTGCGCATTGAATGTATGCTGATCTGTGAAGAGACCACGGTTGTGCTGGACATGATTCAGCCGAAAGCTGAAGCCATCCGGAGAGCCTGTGAAGGTAAATGACCTGGCCTTATTTCTCAATCTTATTTATGACAGGAAGCTTTAAACCTCCCAAAACTCCCCTGGAGCTCTGCAATGACACTACCCAGCCCCTAGAAAAACTCCTCTGTGGTTCATTCACTGGTGCACTGAGGTACAGCTTTAGGCATTTCCACTGATGGTCAAAGCCCTTAATAGGGCCAGAGATGATTTTTCCACACCCTCAGCCCATTTTTGCTGCAGCAGATGTATTCCTCTGAAACACTTTCAACAGTGAAGCATTGGAAACTCGTCAGCCCATTCAGAGGAGCTGAATTTAGACAGCGGAGCTGGTGCCGTTACAGCTAATTCATCCATCACTATTTGCCACATTAAGGCCTTCACATGGCAATTTTCTTCGCTGCCAGGAAAGCACTTTCCCCAGAAAGTAGTGATGCTTTAGTTTTTCCCTGCCTACAAATGGACTCAGAAGAAAAAGTTTGTTATTTTGGGCTATAACTTGCAGATGCTCCATTTTTGTGAGTACATGGAGAGATTATGCAATAGGTTTTGGCTTCGTATGGCAGAAACCTCAGGTCCCACTCCTCTGAGAGCAGGATGCTGTTTTGACACTGTCAGGTGCTGCCAACGCAACAGAGCCAGTTCCCCCAGCTGCCTGCTGGGGGTTTCTCCAGCTGGCATCACAGCTGCCTGCTGAGATAAATTGAAGCTTTCCGCCAAAAGTGTCTTCCCATCAGCCCAGTGGTCCTGTTGGACCTGTTCATGCCTCAAAGCTGAGTGCTTCAGAAAGCACACCACTGCAGCACCCTGTCATAAGAGTAAGGACAAGGACCATGCCCTTCATGCCCTGATAATCACCTCCACCATGCAAGACCAAGAACAGGGCGAGCGTGTCTGGTTTTAGCAGCCAGCCAATAATCACAGGGCTGTCAGAACTGGCTTCACTGCACAACTGAATGGAGTCTGCAAGATTAAAATTGCAGCCCACTTACCCTTGCCTACACCAGGGTAAATCAGAGTACTTCCAAAGATGGCAGGAAGTTGATGGCTGTGAGTGAGGAGGGTCCAACTCCAAGTTATTTTCCATTAGGAATGAGAAACCAGATGGAAAGAAAGAAAGAAAGAAACATGAGTCAACAAAAACTTTTGCAACTCATGGAACTGAATCTACATAGAATCAGTTTCTCTGCAGGCTGGGCCATTGGGCTTCAAAGGTGAAATATCAGATTTGGATTTACACTTTGGAATTCAGAATCCCAATTTCAATGCAGTTTAGGAAATATTCTGGTGTAAAAGAGGCTTTTGTTTAAAAGTCCTTTATGTTTTTCAGATCTTCTGAACAGTCAGCGCCTGCCACTTTTCTGTCAACTGATTCTCAAAGTTGGAAACTTCCTGAACTACGTAAGGATTTTTTTTGTCTTGTCCTGCCATGATTATAGTGTGTGGATGATCTTTAGGGTTGTAATTTAGGTGGACACAGGAGTTACATCTGCTTTCTTTTTATCTTGTAGGGAAGTCACACAGGCGATGCCGATGGGTTTAAAATCAGCACTTTACTCAAACTAACAGAAACCAAAGCAAACCAAACCCGCATTACACTGCTGCACCATATTCTGGAGGTACCAGTACCAAGTCCTGGGCAATAGGGAAGGGGAGAGACTTTATCACGGATGAACCATTTCTCCTACTCTACTTTCAGTTAAAGCCACACACTCATATTCGTATCCCCTGTGACTAGCTGCAGGGTGTCACAAGTTGGGAATGTTTGAATTACTTCGTGGAGGCTGCTTGTGGGCACTGCTCAGGAAGCTCCTTATTTTAAGACTTGTTCTACTTTCCTCCAACATCTTTCCCCTCAATGGTTGGAACTTCCTTTTTCACATTTGTGCAATCTGCACATCATCAGCTGCAAACCATAGAACACATGGCCACCAAAGTTATCCTGGCTGGTCTGTACCCATTCAACCCTTCTGCCTTTCTACAGGCGGTCCCTTCTCCACCAGATCTTGCTCAATCTTTCGTTGTTCTTCTCTAGGCTCCCATTGCTTTCTTACTCCCTGAATTGCTGTTTTTAACTTTTTTCTCCATGCTCTGCTCTGCCACCTTCATTCATCAAGGTCCCTCCATTCCAGTTACACATGTTCAAGGCCTGCTTCGGCTGGCAGTAGCTGCAGCAAGCACAGCCATGAAAGTAAATTATGCAAATAATATTCAAGCCCTCTTGAACCCCTCCTGGGACTGTAGAAAGTGTCAGACTGCATCAAACCACAGTCCTGCCTCCTCCCATGGTCAAGAGTAGGTATTTCAGGAGAGGGAGAAAAAGAACTTGGCAGCAGGTCAGCTTTGCTTTGAACTATGAGTATTTTTGAACATTCAGCCCTCTTGTATGGTTTTATAGCCCAGCAGTAATGCTTTTCCCCTCTGAATGTGCCATACTGTTTTGAATGTGGCTTGGCAAACTGCAGAGGAGGGGCAGCAGCAGGACATGGCACAGTCCTCCTTCCCAGGCTCTTCTGCCTGTGTCTTTTCTCCTCAGCTTCCTCTTTTAGCTCCTGCTACAGCAAGTAACACTTCTTTCTCTCTTCCGCTTCAGGAAGTAGAAAACAGCCACAAGGACCTACTGGAACTACCAAAGGATCTTGAATATGTTTCAAAAGCAGCAGGGTAAAATTGTGTGTCACTTCCTTAAAAACAAAAATAAATCCTATACACATCAACAATGTACCAGAAATTAGGACACATGCAGCTGGTAGAGCACATTAATGAAACAGCATCTTATTTAGTTTTAACCGAAAGATTTGATTGATGAATGTTGAAACCCCTTTAATATAGAATAGTTCTACCACAGCTGGCAACACTTAGGGCTGAAATTTGCAGAGCATTAAACTAATGCTGCCTCCCAGGCCCTTCCAAAATCTGCACTACCTTTCTGGTACCAGGAGCTTGTGAAGGCCAGCTACCCAGAAATGCCTTCAACCAGGGAAAGTGAGCTAATACCAAGCTCTGAGGGTGGAGAACAGCCCTTTGGGTAGGTGGGCTTTTATTGACATGCATCTCACTACATAAAGTTGTAGGTAGACCTGGCAGCCTTTTCATAAGTGCTGTTGGAGGGAAACTGTTTTCTGTGAGCTCAGACTGTACAGAGAGTTCAGATCTCAGGCTTCAGTTCAGTGAAGTGGTGGGAAGCAGAGGGACAACGAAACTGCCAGCTCAGACCTGTCCGTTCTTTGGTCAGCACAAGATGCTGGAGTATCAGCTAATGGGGGGGTTCTGTGTGATTTCAGAATTAATCTTGATATTATACGCACGGAGTCCAGTACCAATTTAAAGAAGTTGCTGGAGCTTCAGCGAAAAGTCTTATCATCAAATGACGATGTGAAACAACAGTATGAGAAACCTATCCAGGTCAGTAACGGAGCTCCCTTGTATCTCCCCCATTACACACACACAGGCAGTGCGCAATACATATGCAGCTGAGAAGAATACATATTCATTGAGAAGGCTCAATGAAGGGTGGAAAATATTGCTATGAAACATGCTCTGAGATTTGGAAATAGGCCGCAATGCCACATATTGTGGCACATTAGTGTCTATTGCCAGCTCCACCCCAGATCTAGATACCTTTGGTGAGGCCATTTCCTAAGGCCTCTGCCCCAACTGCGCTCTCCACTCTGTGTGTGACTTCATTGAGTGAAGATGTTCACCCTCTGTGCAGATCACCAGAGTAAAGCCCTTCACTTGGCATTAAGCTTTGCATTGATCTTATCATGCCTTGCCCAAGCCACCCCTGTAAACTGGCACAGCACAATTGCCAGGGGCAAAAGTCATCTGCAAATCTTAGTTTCTTCCTACCTTTTAAGATCTGCTGCAGCTAAAAGCTGGAGCCTACTCCAAGGTCTTATGCTGACATCCCTTTTTCTTTAAGTGCACTTCATTCCTTGTCCTCTGGATGGTGTTTTACTGTATATATTAAATGCATTTCAGGATAGCATTGATGCCTCCAGAAAGCTGGAAGAAGAATTTGAAACCATTGAAAGGAAGAGACAAGACCTTGCAAATTATCTCTGTGAAGACTCAAGCAAGTTGTCCTTAGAGGACATATTTAGCACCATGAAGACCTTCAGAGATCTCTTCATCCGAGTTCTGAAGGTTGGCATCTGCACATGTGATGCTGAGCATCCCTAGTACTGATGCCTGCCTTTTCTCTGAGGGGTGGGATGGGCACCTGAATCCAGTGTGGGGAAGATGCTGGTTATGGCCTCCTCCTTTCAGTGCTTGGCATGAGATTACCCAGTGAAGAGGCATCTGATCCCTACTCCACTGCATCCTCATGCAGTGCTGGTGCTCCTGGCCTGGCCCAGACCCTGGTGGTTTGGGATTTTGGTGCAACTTTAGCTGCAAAGTCACAAAGATGCTTTGGAGTCAAGTGTGACTTGACTCCAGTCAAGTGTCAAGGTTTAGCGGAAGGGGCTAATAAAACTTAACCTGTTGCTCCAACCTGAGCAAACAGACTCAGAAAGGAGATGTGCAGTAAAGAACCCAGCAGATTGGAGGGAATCATGGCTTCAGTATCTTCCACTTTTTCCTCAGCTAGAGGTCAGGTAGAAGATCTGCACACTGGTAGGTAGCTGTGTTGGGCAGATCACCACTGCCACCTCCCACTGGGATGTGGCTGAGTCCTGACCAAGCCAGTGGTCTTGGCTTTTGGCAAGACAGCCCTTATTCCCCATGCCCATTTTATTTACTGCACAGGATAAGGCCAGAATTTCTCATCCTCCCTTGCAACAATCTATAGATCTTCTTTCTCTTCGTTGGCTTTTCTAGCAGACAGCCAACCTTCTCATGCCCCTGTTACCTCACTGCAGGAGAACAAGGACAGAAAGGAGCAAGCTGCCAAAGCAGAGAAGAGGAAGAAACAGCTGGAAGAGGAAGAGGGGAAAAGACAGAAGGGAGAAAACGGAAAAGTCAGTGAGTATCTGAAAGGACTTCAAAAAAGAGAGAGAGAGCAGAGAGGAGCTCTTTACTGGCCCTGCTTAAATGGACCAGCAGCGGTGATTTATTTTGTGGGTTTCCACATGCCGCTGACTAAAGGCTTTTAGCCTTAAAGTCTCACAGCCATAGCTGAGAACTGACTTTTCACAGTTGTAGCTGTGCAGAGAAGTTAATTTTAGGTTTTCTGACTGAACAGCAGAGGGAAAAAAAAAAGAAAAAAGAAACATTTCAGTTAACTTTTCAGTTTCTAAACAGAACGTTTGAATCCCAAATCTAACAAGAAACATTTGACTTCCCCCACCTCCGAAATCCCCATGTACACTTGAATAGTCTCTCTTTACCACAGACGACTGATGTCCCAAAAATCCTGCAGGTAACTTAAATCTGCGTATCTCTGGATGAAAACAAAAGGCACAACTGAAAAACATTTGGAAGCAGCTGAAAGAAAAATCGGTATTATTTTCCCTCCAAAAAAAAGGTCCCCACCAACATGGATAGCAAACAGGGGGTTTTGCAAGGTGATGGTACAACCAGGCACCAAGTCTGGGCAGGGCTGGTGCCAGCCAGTAGCACCCAGAGTTTGGGATATGCCCTTTGACTTCAGATAGGACATGCTGCTGCGGGGGCACAGAGCATGGGCTGCTGCCAGGCCTGGCATCAGTGCCTTGTGTTGCCTGTGGTTGCTTGTTCCAGCACAGCAGTACTGACCCCAAGCAACAGCATCGCTGCAAAGTCTCCTCCTGCCCCATCTCACGGGCAGATTTAACACCCAGATCTCTCTCTCTCCCAGTTAAGAAGGGGGTGGTGAAGCAGGAGGAGGTGTGTGTCATCGATGCGCTGCTAGCCGACATAAGGAAAGGGTTCACGCTGAGAAAGACAAAGAACAGACACGAGTCGGATGCAATTCCTAAAAACTTGCCTGCGGAGGGCCCAGAGGAGAGGCAGTCTGGTAAGGACACAGACCCAACTGTACCTGCAGCTATTCATTCCCATCTGCCTCTGAGCCTGAGCCAAGCACACAAGCAAGAAGCCATCATGTTTGTATTTGAGGCATTTTATTTAAGGAGGCTTTGCAGCCAGTGCTGTGGAGAAGAGGAGCAGAGAGCCCTGAGCTGTTGCCAGCCAGGTCTGTCCCAGAATTAGCAGCAATTTAGAGCAGTATGGCCTTGTACCCCTGCTGATAAACCCTCTGAGAGGCACGGCCTGCAGGTCAGCCATACAACTATGCTGATGGGGCACTGGTGTCATCCCCACACAAGTCCACTCTGTGCTATCAAGTCTCAGTAGCACACCTTGTCACTGCCTTGGAGCCTGCTGCACCATGTCTTAGTCTATGTTTGGGAGCCCAAAGAAGTCCTTAAAAAACAGATTGAAAAACTCTCAATTACAAAAAGACCTAAGTCCTTATGTGCTTCTTAGGAGACAGCCCATGGGTTTAGCTTTTCTTTGGTCTTTTGACCTTGGTGTCAGTGCACATTAAGTAAGTCTAAGGACATTGGCCTGCCATAGAGCCTGAGTTGTGCGCTGTGGCTCTCCTAAACCTGCTCTGAAAGGGCAGGATTAGGCTGGTCGATGGGCAGTTTTGAAGTGCTCATGCATCCAAGCCAGCAGCGCCCCCTAGTTCAGGACCTCGCAGGTGGGTTCCCTCTTCCTGCCATAGGCTTTCAGGCATCCTTGGAAGTCCAGGGGCTTCCATGGAAATCAGCTGGTTGGCAGCAAAGACACAGAAATACATGCTGAAAACAGAGCAGGGGCTTTGCTGAGCTAGAGCCTTGGAGTCCACCTGGGGTGGCCGCATGGGGTATAAGAAGTGGAGGTAGAGGGAGGATAAAATGGTGCTGCTTTTGCATAGCTTCTTTAGGGTCAGTGCACCCTCCCCAGGCAGCTGCTAGCTCATAAGCTCTCCCAGTGGCAGAAACACCTTGGTTGGTCCCAGATGCAACTCTGCAGCTGTGGCTGATTGCATGTTTCTTGTTCAAAGGAAACGGCATTAAGGATCCACAAGCAGCAGGAAAGCAGATGGATGATAAGACCAAGCAAAACAACGATGGTCATCCCTCAGAAAGCACTTCCCCATCAAACACTGCCCTGATGGAGGTGGGTGGAGATGTTACAGATGCTTCAGCTTCAAACCAGGTGTTATCTAAAAACAATGCTGGAGGAGATTTGCCACCAGAGACCCAAACAGAAAACCCCTCAGTAAGCTTGGTGGAAGCTGATGGGGCTGGTCAGCCCATGCCAGGCACTGGGATGGAGCAGGCAGACAGCTGGGCAAGCCTCCAGCCAAGCGCAAAGAGCGGCTCCATTGCTTTCTCTACTGCTAACATGGGCACAGGGATAATGTTTGTGAGCAGTAGTTCGGCCACTACTCTCAGAGACCGACTCAGATGGACCAGCGGGGCCATCTCAGAAGACCAGGACAAGGAATGCCCAGCTGATGGCTTGGAGAGCTACGGGCTGGCGCAGGAGCCAGAAACCCAGCTGAGCAAGAGCGGGGTTGACCCTGGCAGCACTCAATCTGCTCTCTGTGAGGCTCATCAAGCAGAGTCAAAAGAGATGGCGAAGGAAAATGAAGACCCTGGTGCAGACTCGCTGTTGGACACCTCTCAAGAGAAGTCCTTCTCGGAGGAGCCAGCCACTGACTCCTCTTGTTCAGCAACAGTTCCCCCAGAGCAAACTCACACCGACAGAGAAAAGCAGAGGTCATCTGGGAAAAGGAGGAAGAAGAAGAGGCACAGCAAAAGCTACTCAGGTAGCCTATTTCATATATAGCCCTTGGGGACTGAGTTAAACTGGGGAAGCTTCCTCCTATATTTGTATATATCTGTTCCTCCCCATTTCAAGGTCCAATGCCCCCTGCCCCTAGAGCCACACTGTTTCACGGAGCTTTTATTTTTTTAAGCCTGAAAGAGATTGAAAAAGAAAAACACAAGCATAGTTCATTCTCTTGACATTTACAAGTAGTTTATAAAAGGGTAATGATGAATCAATAATTAAAAAGCCCATTACACATAGGCAGTAAAGATGGCAATAAGCACATCTGTCAAGTGTGCTAAAGACAGCTACAAGGCACGGTTATGTGCAAACAAGAGCCCCATTAGACTCCAGAGCAGTGATTAAGAGCAGTTAATACTGCGTACTTAATCAACCGTCACCCCCTCCAAACTACTTACAAACATATAAAGGCAGCAACATCAGTGCTCCGTGGGGTTGTTTGGTTTTTCCTCTCCTAAAGCCTCCTTGCAACAACATTTTGCCTGCAGTCACTTGACAGCCTGCCACAGGGGGACTTTAGGTGGATCCTGAACCTCAAGCCCTCAAATCATCACTGCAGGGAGAGAGGAGAAAGTCAACAATTAAAAAAAGTGATCTTGCTGATGCTTCTGTGAAGGATTGTATTTGGCCAGCCAAATCAATCCCTTGCAGTGGATTGCCCCACTGGTGCCAGGAGAGCTCAGCCACAGAAGGCATGGAGCCACGCAGGTCTCTGTCTCATGAGAGATGTGCACTGGTGGTCCCAAACCTGGGAGGTGCGTCCAAGTCCCTCAAAGTCTACTGAGCTGAAGCCACCCTTGGGTGGGTACTTGAATCCCAAATTAGAGGTGTCTCACAGGAAGGACACATGGTTCTGTCAGCCTTCAGAAAGACACAATATACTGTCCAAAGCCTGTTTTCTGCAAGATCCTGGGGTCAAACAAATGGGCAAGAAAGTGGTGGAAGTCTCTTTTTATCAATGTTTGATGTTTTTCCTTCCAAAGAAAGTGGAGGAGAAAGGAAAGATGCTGAGAAAGACGCTTTCACTGCTCAGAAAGATAAGCATCCCCCACTGAGGGACTTACCTTATAATGCCAGTATGCCCTGGAGCTGTAGTTACATTTCTAAACATGCCACTTTCACAAACCAGAAGTGGTTTCCATGGAGCAGTGGTTCCCAAACTTGATTCCCACAAGGCAGCAGGAGGAGCTGCAGCAATGGGAGCAGCCCATGCTCCCAGCATGGGACCGTGTGGTGGTGTTTTCCTGGCGTCCGAAATGAGTATTTCTGGCTTAAAGAACTGACTCCCCCAAAAGCCACAGGATTCCCTGGGCATCCAGGGATGGCATCTTAGGAAAATCTCTTCTACTAGACAGTGTTTTCATCATAAAAAGTTCTCTGTTGTTATGTTTGCCGTGCCATGATCAGATGTATTTAGTGTCTCTCTTTTGTTTAAAAGCAGAGGTTGAGACTGATACTGGAGATAATAAAACAAAAAAAGATTGTGTGGTACAATGAGGTATGTAAACTCTCAAAGGTGTTTTTACGTGAACTAACCACAGCATTGGGACTTTACAGACCTAATCAGTATTCAGCATATCAGCTAAGCTTTTTGTCTTTGTGTCTAATCACAAACACATGTAAAATAAACTTGTTGCTCTGATTTTTGCTCTCCAGGGTGTTGATCTTGCATTGAGTGGAGTCAGTACTGATCTCCCCTCGAAACAGGGTCGCAGCCCACATGTCTGTCCTCTGTGTCAGCAGCAACCAAACCTTTCCCTGCAGATAATTAAAAGTCATTATTCTAACCAAGTGAATCCATCTTCATGTGATAAAGAGAGTCCTTGCTTTGATCACGTTATTTTCTCAAAAATTGTAAAAATGCAATTTCAGTACCTAGCTCCTGCAAAGCACAATGTTTGGTTTGCTTGCAGGTAGTTACTTCCTATAGCACCATTTAAATATAGGTATCTGGAAAAGGGAATAGAACACTGAACCCGAGGGAAGTACTAGTTGGCACAAGACCTCAACTCCGGCTCAAAGCCAAATTCAGTTCTAGAGTTGCACACAAACTAGTCCATTGGAACAAACAGACTGTGCATACTTCTTATATGCATTCATGCAGCTTTCTGGGATGGGGGTAGGGGTAAATCATTTGTTACCAAAATAAATAATACAGGTAACCAAATTTCTGGTGAAATGGTGTACCAAGTTCACTGCACCCTTTACTATGCTGGCAACATACAGTGACAACTCTCAAAAGAAAACTTCAGGAGTTTCAGGATGAGATTTTCATTTACAAAACTGCCTGTTTTTACAGCAAGTGGAAAGAAAAGCAAGGAGAAAAAACAATCGAAATACCCACTGTACTGAAATTGCATAGTTACGCGTTGTCGTTTCCATGCTGATGAGCATCTCTTATGAGCTGAATCAATAATGTCAAATCTCTCTCTGTCTTGTTTCCTGAAAGAAATGTATTTATTCTCCAGCATCCCCAGTGCCTGGAGCTGGGGAGCCAGCTGGGAGCACTGTTCCCACACAGCCCAATGGCCTCAGCCCCTGGAGTGGCAGAACTGAGGAATCTCTGCAGGATTTCCACACAGGGTTGCTTTTGTTCCTGCACCTGGAGCATCATTGCTAGCAAGAGAAAATGAAATACAAATTAGGTAGTAACAGTCCTGACTACTCCTGCCCTCCTCTTGCCCTTTCTGTGATGCACCGCAGGATTATATCAAGTGGAAAAGGGAAGTAGCTCTGTTGGTTTAAAAGTCCTAAGGAAGATTTACTGCAAGAGCAGAAAATCGTACCAGTGAAGCATAAGGAAGAAGTATGTCAGGACTGTGCTCAGGGAGGGCAGCTGAAAATGTGAGTTAAGCATAACTCAGATTATGTATTTTTTAAGCACAGAGATTCCAACATGCAGGCCTAAAAACAGTCCTAATTGAAAAAAACCCCAGACACAGACAGCTCTGCATTCTCTTTAGCAGACATAGGAAAGCAACACAGAGGAACACATGGACAAGCAGTATGTTTATAAAGTGACTGAGGCAGGCAGGAGTTCCAGCGCATCCTCGAAATGCAGTGCCTGGCACAGCTACATTGCGCTGGCAGCACCTGTCTGTGCTTTGGTGCCAGGAGGGCAGCAATGAGCTGCACCTTGAAACCCGCAATTCCTTTGTTCCTCTCCTCCCATCCTTACATCACTTGGAAAGGTTAGCCAAAACAAAAACCTGTTTGCTTCTCTTAGTCTCCAGCTTCCTTACCCAAATGCAGCTCAAGTCTGTCCCTCTTGGTAAGACAGACTTAGCAAGCCTAGAGTGCTCGCCATCAATATTTTTTCCTAGGATGTTCCACATAATTTATTTTTTTACTTTCTTTTCTGTTCCAAGCATACATGGTCTGGTCAGGTCACAGAACCAGTTATCTTTTGGCACAGGATATTTCTCTCTGGTGGATTTGCTGGATGTGGAAGTTGCTGGGTCTCAGTGAAGTCTTAGGAATCTTCTTGCTTTTTGCGCAGATCCAGCTTATCAGTTTTTAGAGCTTCTGTAGCAGCAGCAAAGTAAGGACAGGAACAGCCTGTGGCTCTGTGAAATAATATTTCAGAGCAGTAAAAAACTTATAATCAGCTGCTGAGCTCTTGCCTCACTTTGACTATATCTTGTGCAACAGTTTTTGTATTGATATTAATGTTCTTCAAATGTCAGCTTTTAGACCCAAAGAGTGGTATCCCACACTATCTCCATATTCCTGAAATAAATGGTTTAGCTGGTTTTCCTGTGGCATCATGTGTCACACTGTGTTTGTATGCACCCTGTTAACATCTGAACTCATTTCCTACCAAATCTGAAAGAGCTTGAAGAAGGACCACTTAACAAAAGCTGACAGTCAAACAGAGGAGGGACTGCACAAATGCCTGATTCAGGGAAGGTTCTCTTTGAATTCCCTTGCCTTAAACCCCAGAGAATTGCTACAGACAAATGTTCACGTCTGTTTGTGCAGCTCCCTTTTTCCTCTCCTCCCATCTTTATGACACTTGGGAAGGTTAGGGGAAACAAAAGTCTTGAAAGCACAAGTCCATAAGCAACCAGGCTTTGACAGTTTCCCTGCTCATAAATCTACTTGATTTATTCCCTATGAAAGAAAAGGGCAAACCCAACTGGGAGCATAGGCCAGTGCTTGAAGACCACAGCCTGGCGAGGAGGGAGGCAGAGGGCAGGAGAGGGACATAGCACTGCCTGCCAGCAGCTATGACAAGTACATCGCACAGTAGGACATCAGCCTCCTCCCACAAAGACGCATCAGAGTTTGAGGGTCAAGGTTTTCCTTTTTTTTCTTTTAAATTGTTTTCTTTTAATACTAGAGAACAGATGCTTCACATCCGCTTCTGCAGGCTCAGTATTGTCTGTGAGCAGTTTTCTTATAGACCACGGTAATGCAGCTAAGCTAGTGCTCGTCTTCCTGTATGGCCTTTGCCTTCACGTCTGTCATTAGAAATAGTATTTGCTTTGGTTATGAGTGAGACAGGCTCTTAAAAATGTCAGTGTGCAGCCTCATCATTCTGACAGTCCTGCTAAATCCTCTAGATTTAGTAAATTCAGCAATTTAATACCTAGAAGCATATTCCAGTATTCTGCTTGGAAAACACAAGACTTGAGTTGTTGGGCTGAACTAGCACCCAGCTTAAAAGCAAAGTTGCCCAAACTCTTGAACATCAGAATCAGTTCTGGAAACATGATGTTTTTATTAAGAACATAAACATTTAGCTCTACCTTTTTTTTTAGGTTACCTGAGAAACCTGAATTTGGTTTCCCTAATAGCACCCCAACCATTAGATACACGCACATGCAAAAACATACTGCTTTTGTCTTACAGTTACAAACAGTTGCATTTTCCCTCCTCCTGCAGGTGTCACAGCAAGGCAGAAGAAATAACAGAGACCCAGCGAACCACTCACGTGTCCTCAGAGCGCTGCCAGCTTCTCAGAAGCCAGGTTCTGCATCGCCAAAACACCACCGTGGTCACCTCTGCCCAACAGGACTCACTGCTTCTCTTCATGCAGCCTTTCGTTCCCTCTCCAAGACCCAGAGAGCCTTCCTGGTGACTTTGGACCCCTTAGCTTGTGCCTCATGCTGGGCGCTCACAGGGCTGGGGGCCGGTTCTGTGCATGGTGGCGTGAAAGGGTCAGACCTCTCATCTGCTGTCCTGGAAACTAAATCTTTCAACCTGCTCTTAGGCCAAACTCCACTTGGAACGACAGCTGAGTGTGGCCCAAGAAAGGACCTCAGTGTTTAGCCTTCAGAGAAATATCAAAAATAGCAGTGCCTCAACTACAGTAAGGGTATAAATTAAGCAGTGTCTGTACCATCACAGGTAGAAGCATGTTAACTCCCCCTTCTCATCGCCTACTGACGATTTATCTGGGACCAGATCCAAGACCTAAGTATTGGTCTTGGATCAGACAAAGTATTTTTACTCTCAACCATTTAAAGCCAGGGAAATTGGTTACAGGGAAAAAAAAGTGGAAAAAAAAAAAAAAAGTATGTATTTTAGTAAGCATATGGCCATATAAACAGTGTCTGGTTCTACATGATGCTTATGTGCAATTAAGCTGAAGCACATCGGTAGTCTTGCAGTCTACTCACACAGATGCATCCATCAACTTTCAGAGATCCAGGGCCTCAGTTCCTCTTATTAAAGCAACAGAGGTTTTCCAGAGTGCTTTATCAGACACATTTCAGCTCATCCTTTAGTAAATCTCTGGGTTTGAATTCTGTTGTCAGCTGCTTGCACTCAATATTCTTTATGTCCAAGTTGTAGAATGTGTAGATTCATGTTACTTTTGCTTTAAAACTGGGAATGTGCAGTATTGTGTTTTCAAAATTCAGAGATTTATTTCTTAAGTTTTGTAATAACATTGTATCATAGTTTTGTACATAGCTGTCAATTTAAAATGATCTATGTTTGTTGAATCTATAGTGTGATACTGTGCTGAAACATGAATCAAGTGGAAGAGCTGGGTACATTTAAGAACTATGCCTTTATATGGTAACTCACTGTGGCTAGACTAATGTTCAGGCTAAAGCTTATTTTGCCTTGCATAACAGGACTTGTCCTTGTAATATTGAAAACTTTGCTGGACTAAGTTGGAAGTTAAATCAAGAATTAAATCACTGGTTTATTTTAACCAATGCATTGCCATTAACATATTGAGAATCAGTTAAAAGCAGAGATGCGTTGAGAGCAGACACATGGGCAGCTTCAGTTCAGGAGACCCCACAGAGTGGCACAGCCCTTTGGCAACTGAAATCCCATTCCTGGCTGGAAGAAGCAGGCAGAGCCCCACCGTTTCCTGGAGAATCACATAACCCACCCCAGGTTTGACTTGCAGGACTGGCTCTATCACATTTACAGGTTTTCCCATTTCTTTTTTCCTCTTTTTGTGTCTCAGAGCACGTCACCCAAGCATCATCCTTTTGCTCTTTAACCTGGCTTCTCTGCTCTCAGATCAGACCCCAGGCTTCAAAATCTGAGTATTAAACACATTTTCCCAGCAGCTTCGCAACCTCTGTGTTTCCAGCAAGAGCCTGCAGCCCAGGCTAGCAGTGAGCAGCCAACCTCCTCCTCCCCACCCCACTGTTCTGTCAATAAGAACATCATTTGGCGATTCAAGACTAGGGAACAAACAGGCTTTCTGGGTGTTACCTAGGGAACCTTACCTGCTAATGCTTTGCAGGCTGCTCTCTTTGGCAGGTGTCCACTTTTCTGTCTGCGTCTTTCAGCTATCCCCCATTTCTGCCTAGAGAGAGCAGCTCTTTTCACACAGCCAGAAATTTTATTACTGTGTTCTTACCTTGGCCATCAAAGAGAGGGTGCTTGGCATTAGCTTTCCACTGCCCTCAAGAGTTTATAAAAAAAATGGGTTATTTTGAGCCACTGGCGGTTATTTGTTCCATAGTCATCTGTGAAAACTATGTTAAATTATCTCTTCAATCATATCCCAATATGCGAGCTGAGGCACAGCATTTGTACTTTACTACTCCAGAGCAGCTCTGCTTCCATTACAGCGACAAAGAAGAACAGAGGGACAGAACCAAAGCAGGTCAAACAAAGATGTTCAACTGGGATGTGCAGGTTTGCTCCATTTTTATCTTAAAATAAAGCTCACGATCCTGAAGATTTTTCATGTTTGCAAGGCTAAATTAATTGCTGGTAAAAAGAATGTTACTTGCAGCTACCTGAACAGGTCTGTGGTCATTTAAGTCGATAATGAGTTTGGACCTCAAAAAAGAATTTTTCTGGTACATTACAGCAACTGCACATGGAGTCCAGTATGTAAACTAGGCTGTGAATGCCACAAGTTTCTAGCTGCCAAATAACTGCATATTCCTTAACTAAGCATTGACTATATGATAAAATGAAGTTATGAAAGAGATCAGCATAAGTCTTTTCCAAGTATTTCACATCAGAATTCAGATATGTTTAATGAGATGGATTTTTAGGGTTAGTTTTCTGGGGGTTTTGTTTTTATTTTGTGTTTTGCTGGGGGGTTTAGTGGGGTTTTTTTGTTTAATTTCAATACTGAAAATTGGTCAAAGTTTAGAATAAAATAAGTACTTGATAAATTTCCTTTCTCTTGTGGGAATGGGGAAGACCTATAACTCACCAGAATTTGTCCATCAAAGTCCTATATTTTCCACATAGTTTATAAGGCACCTAAGCATATAATTGTTGTATATGCTTAGCAATAATTACCCATTGTTTTCTCTCAAAGAAACAGAGATGTATAAATGGAGCTATACCTAGTACATGAAAACTACCAGTGTTGCACTGTACTTAAAGCACAGCTAAAATTTGTGTCCAAAGGTATGCCAATATCTTTTAGTTTGAACGTATTGTTTGGTCCTCTCCTACATTCGGTAGGGAATGTATTTCTCAGAGCTAAGAAATACCTTCTGTTCTGCTTAGAAGGAAAGAGGATAAATTAAAATAAAAATGCATGAGCCCATTTCAACAAAATTAACCAGTTTTCATTCTGTCTTAAACGTGAAGCCTGGATCTACAGTTTCATATTTCTAGTTTTCTGTACACACTGGTCAACTGAATACAACATACAAGCTTACCAATACTAAAAGTCAGCACTTTACCAGTCTTATCTCATTCTACCTCTGTGGTAATAGTCACAGCCATGAAATATGGGTGAACATGTTAGTTATGTTCACCTAATGTATCTGAATGCAAATACAGCTACGAACCAGCTCCATCACAAACCACATTTTGTTAGGTCACCTTATAACCAAGCTGTGGGCAGGATAAGAAAAACAGCTTTGCCATATCTAGAAGGGTGAATAAAATGGAACAGTGGTAGTGACAGGACCTCTCTAGGCGGTTGCAATTACTACACAGTGGCAATCTTGCAGAATAACAGCATTGTTTTCAGGATTTGCAATGGAAATGAGGTCCATAGTACAGAAAAAGGTTGCCAACTCCTTAGTGTAGAGCAAGTAGCAGATCTTATATACCAGTGGAGAATTTAATCACTGCAAGTTAATCAGCATATTCAGCACTGTAAGCATAAATCATTCCTCCATCCATGCTGTGCTAGTACTTAATTCACATTAGGGACTCTCTAACGCTCTCTTTGCTGCAGCATGAATAGCTCTTGCCAGAACGGTGTGTGACAACTCGCACAGAGACAGGTGTCGGTAGGAATTAGCAGGAGCTCTGCTCTTCCGCCATGGAGACTTTAAGCAGACTCAGTTTACATTACTCAAAGTCAGAAGATAAGAATCAGTCTGTGACAGTCAGCTCGTATCAGATCAGTTTAGATACACTCCCAGCCTGTCCAAGTAGGCTTTTTCTAGGATCGGCAGTCTTTGCTGGTGACACCTACATTACGGTTATGGCTCGTTTGCCCTGCTCTGGGCATGCAGAACCTGATGTGTTTGTTAGTACATATGCAGCGTCATACAACATAATCTGCAATGAGTTTAGTCATGAATTAGTGACAATTAATTACCAAATCCATTAGTCAGAATAGATGGAGAAAGCCAGAACTACCACAGAGAAATAGGGTGTGTGCCCTTTCTAGAAGAAGGGACAGCACAGGCAAAAACAGTATAACATCTGTGATGTCTGTTGCTGTGATCCTTCAAAACCCATGGCTCTATTTTGTAATGTAAATGAAACTCCCAATAGCACACAGCTTCCAGGAGTGATCCTACGAGGCCAACAGACTTTTTTTTATACACTTTGCCATGTTTTTCTCATGAGACCTCACTTGGAGTGCTGTGTACAGTTCTGGTGTCCTCAACATAAAAAGGACATGGAGCTGCTGGAGCAAGGCCAGAGGAGGGCCACGGGATGATAAGAGGGCTGGAGCACCTCCCGTATAAAGACAGGCTGAGAGAGTTGGGGCTGTTCAGCCTGGAGAAGAGAAGGCTGCGTGGAGACCTCATAGCAGCCTTCCAGTATCTGAAGGGGGCCTATAAGGATGCGGGGGAGGGACTCTTCCTTAGGAACTGTAGTGGTAGGACAAGGGGTAATGGCTTCAAACTTAAATAGGGGAAGTTTAGA
Source organism: Strigops habroptila (assembly GCF_004027225.2). Taxonomy (NCBI): domain Eukaryota; kingdom Metazoa; phylum Chordata; class Aves; order Psittaciformes; family Psittacidae; genus Strigops; species Strigops habroptila. The sequence goes on along the minus strand of NC_046358.1, from coordinate 20,812,070 downwards.
TTAGATATAAGGAAGAAGTTCTTTACAGTGAGGGTGGTGAAGCACTGGAATGGGTTGCCCAGGGAGGTTGTGGATGCTCCATCCCTGGCGGTGTTCAAGGCCAGGTTGGGCAAAGCCTTGGGCCACATGGTTTAGTGCGAGGTGTCCCTGCCCATGGCAGGGGGGTTGGAACTAGATGATCTTAAGGTCCTTTCCAACCCTTACTATTCTATGATTCTATGTTTTGTAATCTCCATTATTTAAGGTTTTCACAGCTCAATTACACAAAACCATAGCTGATCTGTTCTATTATGGAGGTGATAGCCCTCTGAAGGAGAGCTTGGACAAGACCATTTCCAGGGTGCCTCCCAACCAATATTTCTATGATTCTCTGTTAGGCAAGAACCAGATACAAGAGAAGCAGAGCAGTTTAGAAAAAGATAGTAGTAGAGTCCAGAAACCCTTTCAGGTCTATATGTTAATCCTCTTTGGTGAACCGGCATCATACACTCAGAAGAATATGCCCCAGGGATATTGACTACATTTACCATAGTAGCAGCCTACAAACTCATCCTGAATCACAGACAAATAGTTTGCTTTCCTAAAATGCCTCCTTAATTGGAGCGACCCCAGGCAAAACAGGAGGACAGAAGGGTTCTTCTCCCTCCAGGTACTTTCAGCTGCTCTACTTTGCTTGTAGAGATCTAGAAGACAGAGGAGAGACCCTGACCTCCACGAGGCGTGTTCCATGACACATACAGCTTGCTGCCAGCAGAGGGCTGGGTCCAGACCGTAGCATTACTGCATGTATATCAAATGACAGCCAACATGGTAATCTCTTCCAAACCATGACCTATCTCAAACCTAGCAAATCCAAATAGCTTTAATCCAAAGATTACAGCTATTATATCCTGTCATTAATCCCTTCAGCTACCTGTACAAACCCCAATTAAAGTAACTGTTGAAATTCTTTTCCGTTTTGAAGAGTTCATCCCTACTTTCTACAAAGCCCTCAGTCCTATAACTCACCTTTTCCCAGCCTCATACCTTTCACAGCACATCTCCATAGTCTACATACACCTTTGCATGGTTCCTTGGTTGAGCTGCCTCACCACTCTGCTGCAGCACACAAAGACCAGCAGAAGGGTCTTAGCAGCAGTCTCCCCCAGTGTCTGCCACCCACTGCTGCTGCTGGTCGAGGCTCCAGCAGCAGCAGATCCCAAGGCTCCTGCCTTCTCACCAGCTGCCAAAAGCTGCAGCCAGTTCCTTTAGAGGGCTTTTTCATTACCTCTATTGCTAGGACTGAGCCCAAAGGCATTAAGTGCATAGACTTCACAGCCATTCTCCAACCACCAGCGCAGGAAGGGAAAGAGTGGAAAGTGCTTCCAGCTTTTTGCTATAAGAAAATGGAGGCAGTAGCTGGATCTTAATAAGGAAGAAGTGGGTAATTTGCTAGATTGCAAGGACCAAACAGCACTGAAATTAAATGCTGGGGACTGGGGCTGCTGGGATCACCCATTTTGTGCCACTGGCTTCCTAAGTGACTGTGGAAGCCATTTCTTTGTGCCTCAGTTTCCACATCTGCAAAATGGGGGCAATTATATCCTTTGAAACACTTTGACAACCACCAATGAAAAACACAGCAAAAGAAATATTGTTAGTGATAAGCAAACAAAAAAAAATTAAAAAATCTTATCTTTTTCTCTTCTCTGACATCATAACACATGCTTGCAACCATGTTAAACTCAAAACAAAAGGAAGAGGGTAACTTTCAAAGTTCGGTTCCCCTAAGACCTCTCTGAACCCAGAATGCAGAAAACCCTTAGAAACCCCTAGGAATGCATCTGAAATGAAGAAGGTGATCCTTACAGCAACAAGATTGTTTGTGAAAGAAAGGATTAAGACCTCTAATTTCTTCTACTTTTTATTCCTGTAAGAATCATAAACATCAAGAATAAGTTACGCCTGTTGAAAAGTCAACAGCAAAGAATATCATATTGGGGCCTCTTAAATGCAAGCAGATCCATAATTCCAAACCATGGCAAGTGCAACCATAGCACTGGGAAGTAATGACCAGTCGCTTTGTATTAATTAGGGACCACTACCGGTTAGGGACCATATACCTGCATAACCTAGTGACTAATGCTCTCCGTGGCTGGGTTATATATCCTGTAGCTCACTTCTACCCATCCAGTAAGCAGTATATCTTCTTACCCTCAAAGATGTCTTGCATTGCAGAAATTGACTTTGTACTTACACTTTTGATGGCTACCTTGCAAGTGTGTGGGGCATGGTTTTAAAAAACTACTCCCCCCCTTCAAAAAAACCCTTTGGGAATAGCACACAAGGGGAAATAACCAGGTTTTCTGAAGCATTCACTGAAATCCCTGTTTCCAGCATAATAATGACCAATAAATGAACTTCCAGCTACAAAGAAAATCAAGTTTTGCAAAATAACATAGCCCCATATCACCCCATTGGCAACACCAGAAATTAAAAAAGTGAGAGTGCTTACATGGCCCAAGACACAGAGGTAAGATGTTCTTTAGATCTAATTTAAAAATCTAAACCCTATGCCATCAAAATATAACTTCTCTTTCCAGGCTAATGAGAAATATGCCTATTTTCAGCATGTCAGTAAGCAAATGGAAATGAAAGCCTGTATTGTAGCAGTCCTCAAACATCAGCAGCTTTCCCAATAACACAAAAGGTAGAGTAGCAGAGCACTGAAAACAGCTTCATAGTTAATTGCAAGTTAATTGATTTCAACTGGATCATCAGAATTGGAGTGGTGCATTGAATCACCTGAGAATCTCTGTTCTCTGCCCTGCAAAAAATGGTGCCAGACAATTACTGAGCTTTTGGAGCTTTCTGCACTATGCTAGCCCTTGTCTGGTTGAATTGAGAGGTGTGTGTATATACATGTATATTTACCAGAGGTGAATTTTTGCACTTTCTAAGGAGAAATTTCACAGCGATTTTGCTTTGGTTCTCTTTTAAATATACCCACAAGCTTATTTGAACATTAGCAGCAATGTAAGTTACAGCTGCATTGATGCTATTCCAAAGCTTTAATCTTCCTAAGAGCATGGATTTCTCTACAGGATCTCAAAAGTATAATCTTTGGAGGTACATTATTATAAGCCTATTTATCATTCAAGGTATATTAGCTGTTTCTTGTGTTGTATTACTTATTCGTTAGATTTTTAAAAACAAGACTTTCCTTTCCACAAACCCTGTAGCAATTTAGAAGAGCGCTCTGATTAAGTAAAAAAAAGAGAGCTTCCCAATTAAGTCTTTTAGTGATTCCTCCAAAAGCTTAATTAAAATAAACAAGCAGCAGAATTCTAACATGATTACTTTTAATAAGATTTTTTTTTTAATCAGCTCATTTTACTTCTAATATTTCTAGTATAAAGTGGCTTATTTCTCATTAGGCTCTTTCATAATGCTGAATCCCTCACTTGTCCTGCTACAGTAATTACTGACATCTGTACAAGTTTAGCATAAAGATTGTGAAGTCCTAAAGGGTATACATTAAATTGTTTATATAAATTAAATGTAAGCCTGCTTTACCTTTGGGGAAGTGTTAGTGCTTATTTGTGCAAAAAAATATTTATGGAAACCAACAACAAATTAATTAATGTAAACAGAAAATATAGTTAATACTCATTTTCTATGATAGGCCTATGGCTCAGTTATTTTAACTTTCCATTTTGTATGTAAATCGAGAGTTATTTTCTAGTAGATTTAATATTTATTTTTTTAATGTAGGTCATTCTTACTAAATTAAGATTAAAAACACAAATCAAAAGATTTTTTATTTTCTTCTGTCTTGGATCCACTGGTTCACAATTTTACTGAGGCTGTTGTAAGAGCCAGAGACATCAATATGAACTGCTAGGTTTCAAAGACAAGCTGTTTCAAATTATAGGAGATGCTCATTTCCTGTGATTTCCACACACTCCCAACCCCACCCCTCCCCCACATACTGGTTTTTAAAAATACCTGAGTTGTTTCAGGTACTTTTTCAGGTATTATAACAAAACACAAGAGCCTGAGAACAACGACACTCCATCAGGAGTCCATCTGACCCAATACTCCCTCTCCAGTGGCACCCCATACATGTCTAAAAAAGAGTAGATGAGGAGTGAAGGTCTACTTCTGTCAAGGTCCAGAAAGTGTTCATAAGGCTCAGTGCCTGGGACCAGCCTCCCTTAGGACCTGCACTGCAGATAGCTCCTTAGACCTACGTCAGAGCTTGTCATGCAGAACTATATGCATGACATATCATAGCTGTTCTGTTCTATTCTGTTCCATTCCACTCCATTCTCTTCTATTCCATTCCATTCCCTGCACTCACAATGAGTTGTATAATGATGAGACCATTATTTACTTGAAATGACAATAGGTTTTCAGGTAAACAAAAACACTCAAAGACACAAATCAGAAAGGTTACAGGTAGAAAGAGTATTTTATTTATTTATAAAGTTATTATCTTATTTTAATTTAATTTAGTTTAGTTTAGCTTGGTTTAGTTTAGTTAATTTTAGCCTAGTTTAGTTTAGATTATATTTTCTTTTTCTAAATCTTTCAGAGCTGCTGCTCACAAGCATTAACTCGATGCACATGTGTAGCCAGCAGCAGGCTGATGCATCCTTCAATTTAGCTTGAAAAGACATCCCTTGCAGCCTGACAAAGGAAAGCCAGGGCAGGAGCAGCGCCATGGTTGTGCGAGAGCAGTGCAAGAACCCAGCCAGAATGGGCCAGGGAAGACCTGACAATGGGGGTGCTCAGTGCTACAGAGGACAGCAGCAAGTCCCGGGGCCACGCTGGGGCCACCCTGGGAGTCCAGAAGGCTGCCTCCCCCCAGATGTGGGGCACGAGGGCCAGCTGCGTGGAGCACGAACAGCTGCCTTTGGGCCACAATAGCCCAAAGGAGCCTCATGAAGGGACTGTGCTCGGCTGCAGAGGAAGGCAAAAAACCCCGGGGACACTTGCTGGTCCACCCTGGGGGCAAAAAAGCCTTCCCCCCCCAGCTGCAGGACACGAGGGGCCACCTTCGTGGTGCACAAACACCAGGCGATAACCAAGCCAGAATGGACCAAGGAGCCCTGACAAGTGGTCATGGTCAGTGCTCAGAGGAAGGCAAAAAACCCCCGGGGGACCAGGGCCAATCTGCCCCGGGGGAAGATTCCTTCCTGACCCCAGTGCTGGCAATCGGCTACTCCCTGAGCACATGAGCAAGACCTGCTCCTGGTCCACAGGCTGGTTATGGCTCTTGGGGGACACTGGCACTGCCTTTTCTGCCTCCACCTGGAGCCACCTCAGGGGCTTCCAAGAATAGCAAAATGCTGCCGGCCTGATCAACCCTGGGGGCAAGAACCCTTCCTGTGCCGGGCAGTGGGAGCTCCAAAGCACTGGCAGAGGGCACTGGGCCATCTGTGGATCCTATTTCTTATGGCTACTGCCACTGTCTCCCCAGAAGATGAGGATGGCGATCTCCCCGAAGACTGAAGCAGGATTTCCATCCATCCGATGAGCTCTGAGTGTGGCCCCTCCAGGAGCTGGAACTGCAGCAGAGAACCTCCAGCAGCTTCGGGCAGTCTTCTCCCCTCAGCCCCTCCAAGTAAATCCACTGGTGCCTCAAGGAATTCCTCTCGGGTACCTTCAGCCTGCCAGCCCTGTCCTGGTGGCAAAGCCGGGCACTCTGGCGGTGGGACACGGGAGGATGCTGCCTTATACTGCCCCAGAGCATTGTGATGCTGCGCTGGCGGCGGGTGGCACTATGACACAGGGTGACAGGGCCCCCGCAACCCTGCCCAGCGCAGCCCTGCTGCTGCCCCTTTGCCCAGCATCCCCTGGAGAAGGCTCCTGGAGAAAGGCCTTTGGGATGCTGGCCCTGAGGCAGTGCCTGTGCCCAGGAGGCCCAGGGGGATGTCCCTGCCCGTGGCGGCCACACACTGGGCACCGCTGCGGGGTGTCCCTGTAAATTAATCTGTATGTTCAGACTGCATCAATAAAGGCGTTTATACCACGTACAGTCATTTGACTGTGGCGATCTCAGAGGTGAAAGAAAGGGGTTTTGGTTCCCTCTGCATGAACTTTGCAGAAACGTAGAGAGCATGCAGGATTTCCTCACCATTCCTTATCAATACACCAGGTGTCATTTGCTACTATGCTGCTTATGGCAAGGTCGTCTTCTTGGAAGGAAGAATTTAAGAAATCTCTTCTGCATTTGTTACACAGGATGTTTAGATATTTGCTTGTGTTTATTAACATTCATGTGTCTAGTGTGGGGGTTTACCCCACACAGGGACTGTGAGAATGAAGACCTTAGGCCCACTGTAGGAGAGGATCAGGTCTGAGATCATCTTAAGAACCTGAACATGCCACAAGTCCATAGGACCAGATGAGATCCTTCCACGGGTCCTGAAGGAGCTGGTGAATGAAGTTGCTAATCCATCATATTTGAAAAATCCTGGCAGTCAGGTGAAGTTCCCAACGACTGGAAAAAGGGAAATAGAACCCCCACTTTCAAGAAGGGGAAAATGGAAGACTCAGGGAACTACAGACAAGTCAGTCTCACCACTGTGCCTGGCAAAATCTTGGAGCAGATTCTCCTGGAAAGCATGCTAAGGCGCATGAAAAACAATGAGGCAGTTGGTCTTCCAGTATCTGAAGGGGGCCTATAAGGATGCTGGAGAGGTGACTGTAGTGGTAGGACATGGGGCAATGGCTTCAAACTTAGGGACTGTAGTGGTAGGACATGGAGCAATGGCTTCAAACTTAAACAGGGGAAGTTTAGATTAGATATAAGGAGGAAGCTCTTTACAGTGAGGGTGGTGAGGCACTGGAACGGGTTGCCCAAGGAAGTTGTGAATGCTCCATCCCTGGCAGTGTTCAAGACCAGGCTGGACGGGGTCTTGGGTGACTTGGTTTAGTGTGAGATGTCCCTGCTCATGGCAGGGAGGTTGGAAATAGATGACCTTAAGGTCCTTTCCAACCCTAACTATTGTATGATTCTATGCTTTAGAGCTGTATGATGGACTAGAGATGCATCTTCATTAAAGAGGTTTTTCCTGTATGAAGTCATTACTTAAAATTGCTGTGTTAGGGGGAAAATGGTCATTCGTAACTATTAACTAGGGAAGTATTGTCCCCATGTATCTAGTCCTTTGAAAACATAAACATTACTTCCTGATCCTACACCAAACATGAATTTGAAAGTTCCCATACAGTTAACTCCATTAAAGCTGCTGATGCTACTAATGTGTGTTTTGTTAAAGGCTTGTGCAAGGGCTAGGATGACAAGGATCTTTTTTCCTGTCTACATACAGTCCCAAAAAGGCTGCACCCACTGTGTCATTTCTGAAGTTTTGATAGTTTGCTCATTGCTCCCCATTTAACATGTGGTGTTTCTACCATTGTTGATGACCATTGCTATAGAAGATAAAGACAGAAATCAGAAGACAACTGCTGCTACTGAAATTAAATGCCCCAGGATACTGTTCATCCACAAGAGATGCAAGTGTTTGCTAAAGAAAGGTTTGCTCATTCAAGCAAACAAAACCAAGTCCTGAGTAAGCAAGTACTTTATTAACTTCAGTAGGTCCACTTCCATGTTTAAAATTGGGCATACCTACAGCATGGGAACTTCCACAGTCTTTTGCAAGAGACTCTGAGAGAAACTGTAGAGTCTTAGTACAAATGTAAAGGTTTGTCCTAGATAAAAACTTGGTTGAAGGGCAAAAGCCACCTACTCATTAAAATGCTCACCCATCCTTTCCCTGTGTGGTCACAAGTAGTTAAACAGCTGAGCCTGGGTCCTCCTCAGCTGTAGCTTGTTTTATTTATTAGGCTAGTTTGAGAGTTTCTCTCAAAATCCCCACCCTTCTGCACTCAAGATAAGATATAGTAACATGGTTTCTCAGGAACAAGTGTGTCCTTGCTGTCTGAGAAGTTCCATCTGTAGACTGCTATAGCAACTTCCATAGGAGGCATCTATTTACCCTTTCAGGAGAAAAATCCCACTGAATGGCTGAGCAACAAGGGGAAAAAGGCAACCAGGTAGAAATTTACTATGCTGATAGCATTTGTTGTTCCTTTAAGTGTCACAACAACAAAGTAGAAAGATCAAGAGAATTCAAAAAGGAGTCTTATAGCCAGCAGTACTGCTTTGCTCCTGACTTACTGCAGCTGAAAGCACCATGAAATGTCACTTGCAAAGCAGATAAAGATATTTCTTCTGTTTACCTTAATGAGAAGGTCACTGTTATTTCAGTTTCCCTGTGGGAGTTAACAGTAACTAGTGGTTGTGAGGAACTTTGCTAATCCATGCACCATCTTGTTGTTTTGTAGAGCAGGAAAATGGGACTGGGGCAAGCCACAGACAACCTGCTATCAAGTATGCAGTGCCCAAATCACCATAAAAGAGTGTCTAGAAGATGTGTTCAAAAGGTAAACAAATGCATTCAAGTTTATATGGACTTGGAAGAGGAGAACCCCAGTGCAGACCTGAGCCTTTCTCCAACAACTGGCCTTTCCAGGAAGCTGCAGCAACGTCCAGGGAACACGTCACCTTCCCAGCAAGGTGTTTCCTCAACTTCCCAAGGACAGTCTGCTCTGCCAGCTCTGCTACCACCGCTGCCAAGCCCTCCACCCCTACCCCCTGGGCATAAGGTGTCTCTTCCACCCCTTCTTGTGCCTGGCATAAATTCCTCATCACTCCCACCTCTCCAGCCATGCAGCAATCCTGAGTGCAATCACCTTACTTGTGGCTGTGGGCACCAGCCTCACCCTAAGAAGACACCAACACTGAGGATGAAGATGTTCCACTGGCAGAAGCTCCCCTCTGATGTGGTGAGACGTACGTGCTTCCTTATATCACTGGGCTGATCAGTTCATTTACTTTGCATCCAAATAAAACAATACTGTTTAGGGGCTAGGCCTTGACTCAATAAGTCAGGTCACACAGGTGGTCACATTGCTTGTTCACAGTCCTACAAAAAATTAGTGATCACAAATATGGAAAGCCAGACCTTTGCCCACAAATGGAGAAAATAGTCTTTTGGGTAAAGCACTAAACTGAGGCCCTATGATTGATAAAATTACTTTCTCTTAACCTCTATTAGTCTCTATTTGTTATGTGTTAATGCGGTATTGTAAGTCTGCACTAAATCAGGGTTACAAAATACTCTGTGTTGAGTGGAAAGATCTGTTGAACAGTCATACCCTGTGCTGCTTCTTAATGAACTGCTGGCACATCACTGGTGGGTGTCTAGTAGCTGTTCTTCATTGTGCTTATCACCAAGAAACGGGGACATCAGGGAATAAGAACTTGCTGCTATGATAAAATATAGAAACATGCACATAAAAAAATCAAACCAAAACAAAACAAAGCCAGTTTGAGCCATAGTCTGCTTTCTTGGGCAGAGATCCAAATTCAGATTCATCGCCAATGTCTTCAGTGCCACTGTGGCAGTCTCTTCTAAAGAAAAAGGAGATGAGATCCTTTGTTAAAGATGTTGCAGACCAGTTCACGTTTTGAAGCGCCATGTGTTACTCAGATGGCTCCTGATGATTCTGGTAATAAGGCTGGGCTTGGGAGTCCCTGTTTTTTGCAAAGAGAGACATTTACCTAATTGGATGCAACATCCTCTGTCTGGGTACCACAGTTCTGCAATGTGTAGCCAGTCAGCAATAGCAGAGAGAATTTGAAGCAGCCCATTAAATTTATCTGCTGCCTTTGGCTCAGTGAATTGAATGTGGCAATAGTTTTCCAGGTTTAATTAGCCTTCAAACCTTTGGGATGCTATCTATGGGAGCTGCCACTCTTAAATAATTAACATTTGTCCAGGACTAATGAGCGTCATATTTCATTCATCTTCTAAAGTGTTTTCTCTTCCACAAATCACACCGCCTTGAAAGTGCCCCTTTACCTCTGTGGTCCATCTTGAAGACTGCAAAATACTCTGTGTTCAGTGGAAAAATCTGTTGAACAATCATGCCTCATGCTTCTTCCTAATGAACTCCTGGCACATCACTGGTGAGTGTCTTGTAGCTGTTCTTCATTGTGCTTCTCTCTTCCAGAAAGCCGCTCCATGTGGGCTGTGATGCCAAGCAGCAGCAAGGAGCTTGTAGAGCCTGACTACGCAAGCTTGGAGCTACTTTTCTCTGTCCCACCAACAGCACCTAAGGAGAAAACAGGGCCAAAAATAAAGAAAACAAAAGAGGTACTTGGACTGCTCGCTTTTTGTAGAGCCAGGCAAAATCCTTGGAAGTTAAAAGCTTATTCACTCTTTGTTGCTGTCAATAATTTATAATAAGAAAGCTTGAAATATTTTTAGATCCATTTCCTAAGATTACCTAAAAGAAGCACCAGAGAGGTTTAGAATTAAACATGAAGTAACTCTGCTGAGGGACAGGTCTTCATCTGAGAGAAGGAGGACATGGGAATGTCAGCATTAACTCTTATCAATTGGAATATTCTAGACAAATCAATTCCCTTCTCTATGCCTTTGCCTCTTTCTAAAACAGATCTAATGACCTATACTGTTCGAAATTGCTCTGAGTTTGATCAGCTTGGCAGTCCTGGGGTAATAATGGTTGGATTTGATCATCTTTAAGGTCTTTTCCAACCCATTCTATGAAAGAAGAGTGTTGATAATGTTGTTATGAAGAGTGAATCTTGCCCAACAAACAAACAAAAGCGCTAAAATTTCTGTTAAAATCAGGGTAAATGTATTTCTAGCTCACTGCCTTTTTGTGGTTTTTTTTTTTTTTTTTTTTTTTTTAACTCTCTCCACAGATGACATTCATAGGTCCAAAAAAAAGCCTCCTTCTGAGTATATTTCTGAAGCAATTTAAGTGGTAAGATCTGGAGAGTACCATCTGAATTACTTATTTGATGTGTCTGTGTTTAGTCAGACATTAAATGAAATAAATTTAGCAGAAATACTTTACATTTTATCTTTCTTTAGCAAGGAGTCAAATTTTTATTTTACTTTTTTAAAAAAGACAAAAAACCCAAACGAACTATTGAGATGTGGCAGTCTGTTTCCAGACAATTAATATCATGTCTCAACTTGTTATTAGACCTAAAATGGAACACTAATTCCTAAAGACAAGATATTCACAATTAACAGCAAAATCATGTGGAAACATATTTTTCTTTGCTATTATTGACATAAATATCAACTGCTGGCAGCAAGCATTAGTGAAGATTCCTGATTGGAAATTTCAAGTTGTTTAACTGATTTTAAAGAGACATCTCCAGGGGTTCAGATCCAATATGGTATATAGTTTATATTTGCAGTTTTTCTATAAATAGAAAACAGTTTCTGTAATTAAACGAATGGAAATTTACCAAGTCACAGTCCTCACAGGCAGGGGGGGAAAAAAAAAACCAAACCAAAAACAACAAACCACCAAACAAACAAACAAAATAGAGGAATCTACCAGCTTTTGGCAAAATATCTTTACTCTTAGATTTCCTGAAACTACTGCAGCATGTTCTGCTCTCTCCCTGCCCTTTGTGCAATGGCCCATATCGCAAGGGCTTCAAAAAGAAACTCATCCCAGAAGTTCCTTTGTGTTGAGAATAAATCTGAATCAGTCTGAGAGATTTTTTGGTTTTTATATTACTATCTTCCCATTGCAAACCGCGTCTCAGTGGGGAATAATTTGCATAACCTAACCCAGTTGCTATTTCCTCTCTCTGCATGATTCCCTGGGCAGCGGCTAAGCTGTCCTGAGAGCAGCTAGTGACTGTGGGATCAAAGAACTGAGCCCCGCTTGCACTCGTGAGGGATGAGGCTGCTCTGCAGCTACGTGCTGCCTCTGTTAGCACTGGTGGCTACCAGGAACCAAGCTCTCAAGAGACCAAACCAGGGCATTCTGGACTTATTTCAAACACATGTTGTCTGCCAAAGTTTCAGGCAAGGATTTGGGGTAAAACCTTCTGTGATCTTTATAAATACTTCAAGTAGGAGGAGAGCCATTGGTTTTAGCTTTGGATTTGCTGCAAGCAGTGGAGAAGTTCAAAAGTAAATCTCCTCTCAGTGACATTGGACACCCACAGGAAAAGGAGAGCCTTCACGGTTTGTTGTGTAAAAACGAACAAAGCCCAGAAAACACATGTAGTTTATAAGGAATATTGCTTTAGGTTTAAAAAAATCCTTTGTTTTTTCATATCTACACTGTACTTCTGAGGACTAAGATCCAAAATGTAATGTGAGGCAGGTATAGTAAAAATTACTTCATTTACTCTTAAAGCGCTGAGATTTGTGTCTCTCCTGTTTGTCATGTTACTCCTCCCTACACCATTGCTTCACAGCGCTTCTCTTTCATACAGCTCCAATGAGGAGATTGCTGCCATGATTCAGAAAGGGGATAGGTCCAAGTTGGATGCTGAGATACTGAAGCAGCTACTTAAACTGCTGCCTGAAGACCATGAGGTATCTATTAAGTGTGTTATTCTAGTGGAGTTCAGTGTGCTTTGTGCTCAGCTTGAAACACTTGCACTGCAAAAGCAAGAAGCTATGACTGGAATCCACACCCTCTTGCACCATCTCAGTTAATGATCTTCTAAGGTAGAGTGGTGGGAAGTCTGCCCCAGCAACAGACTGGCCTCTTCACACAGGGCTTAGGCAACGGTATGTTGGGGGGCTCAGCATAGGTGTAGATCAAGTGCTGCTTCCTATTGCCATTGTTTTAATTAGATGGATGAAGTACATTAGCACTTGTGGACTTGGGTGAATAAAGCGCCTTTCAGAGCAGGTTTCAATGAGGAGAAAGAGTCTATCTTTTTAAAGTGTTTCTGGACTTCCATGCGCTACAGCTTGCTGAATCCTTGCCTGCGGATAAGGGATTCATCCTGAGAGATGCTGTACAGATACAGATGACCTTCCAGTCAAAACAAAACCTATGTGCTTGCCCTTACAAACCAGATCGTATATGGAATTTATTGTACATCTGCCTCACTCCCACTTTCTGTGCACACAGCAGGTTCAGAAAAGCCAGCTTCATTGCCTGTACGAAGCAATGGGCACCAGAAATATTTGTGTGGTTATTTTACTTTTTTATTCCCTGTTAGATAAATAGCCTGAAGTCTTGCAAAGAAGAAAAAGCAGAATTGGCAAATGCAGATCAGTTTTATCTCCATCTCTTGGAAGTTCCTAGGTAAGCAAAATTTTCCTTGTCTTCAACCTATGAGTGTGGTTCTTGTAAGATTTGTCCGTAAAAATTAAGGCCTCTATTTCCTGTGCTAGAAAGATGTTCCTGATATTCAGTCTTCAAGATAAATCATCTGCTATTTCTAGAGCTGGTTTGAGAAACTTTTCCTTCCCAAAGGCTGAAGAGGCTTTCAAACACCTTTGGCAAACTACAGCTAATTTAACCTTGGTATGAGAAAACTCTTGACTGTTGTACAGTAACTACCTGTATGGCATGAAGTTGCAGACTGAATCCTACCATGAGGCTGCTGATTCACTGAACCACTGCTTTAGAGATTCCAGCCCGTGGGTGAATCACAGCGGTGCCTGTGCTTTCACCCAGTCAGATGAGGTGTACACAGAGAAATCTTTATGCTGTTCATAAAGACACGTTGATATGTTGTAATTCATAGCAATAGCCCTCCATAAATCTGATCAGCTGCCATGCCACAACCAGAGATGATTTTTAAAAAATTTTGTGCTGAAAATGTGGTTTTTAATTGTCTCAAACTTATATCTAGCTTTAAAAGTATTTTAGAAAATGTTTTCATGGCTTTTCCACAACTTTAATCCATGGTGAGGCATAAATATCATTAAAGGACATCACTGCAAAAATATTTTTAATTTCTGTTTGGGAAGTTAAAAGAAAGAACAAAAATCCTGGTTAGTGCTGCCCAGGAATTGGAAAAAAATTATGGCCTCATTATGCAAGGAAGTCACTGCCAGATGTCAGTGCAACATTGCTTTCTGAAAGAGGAGATAATTGTTTCTAGGACATCTTCGGAAATATGTGTTTGATTTATTTATAATCCAGTTCTCATGTCAGAGCATTAAAGAGAACATAACAATGCTGGCACCGTGCTTTGCCTAAAAATGGGCTGAACACAAGTCAATTAATCAGGCATGTGAGGTTTGTTTTTGTGGGGTTGTTTGGTTTGGATTTTTTTTTTCTGCTGATCTCTTTTAGCTACCAGTTGCGGATTGAATGTATGCTGATTTGTGAGGAAACAAAAATTCTGCTGGAGTGTCTGTGGCCAAAAGCACAAGCCATCAGGACAGCCTGTGAAAGTAAGTGCATCAGTGCTGTGCCTATGCCCAGGCACAGTTGTAGGAACCCTCTCTTTTACTTAAATAGCATCAGTGGTAGCATATGCTACAATCCAATAAAAATTAACCTTTCAATTGCTGAATACGTCATGAACATAAAAATTATTCTGCAGATTCCTTCTTCTAGAATTCATTCTGCAGAATTGCAGTTTGTGCTGTTCTTCTCTGGAGTGGGCCTTCTGTCAACATGAGCAACACAAACCTCTCTCCTACCAGTGGTTCTGCAGAGAGGAAGGAAATTTCCATTATGTCAATGCCAGATTCTGTTTGAATATAGGTCAAATTTTGATGTGCAGTGGAGATTTTTGTCCGTAACAATAAATTGGTTCCAGTTTTTCCTCACACTGGTTGCAGTCCAGCTTAGCTCTGTAGTGTAGCAGGCCTCAGTGACACACCAGAATCTGGTTTGGCTTCCAAAATGGATGTCCTAGGTGATGTTCACCAGTGTTTCAGAAACCCCTTCCACTCAAAATTAGCCTTGGTTCTAGTTTTAAGTCATCTTTCTTGAAGTTGCTTTTGGATTTTTGCTTCAGTTCAATAGTTTGAGAGTCACTGACCTCCTATTGAACATTTAAAATATAAAACTCGTTTATGTTTGAACATAAAACTTGGCTATACCTGGCTGTCTGGTGTCGGTGCTATAGTTTCTCTTTACTGCATCGCAATCAATAGTGCTCTGCAGTCCCAACCGTTCGTTCTTGTCCCCCATCTATCCCGTTGCATGAATCAGGGTTTCTGTTCTAGTTCTCCCAAAAGCTTTATTCTTGCCCCAGATTCTCCTGCTAAAATGCACAGCTTCTGGTTATCATTCTCACTAGGGATGAAAATGAGGCAAAAAGCCCTTTGTTTTTCTTAGCTTACACTAATATGTGCTGGAAATGGTGGCTATAGTAATTCATAAGTTTATACACTTTTTCATAGGCAGTTCTCCCTCATAAGCAGCTGCAGAGATGACACATCTATACTCCAAACTTGATGGGAAAACTAGTTTTCCATCCATTTGCAGAGAAGAGATGACAATAGAAGCTTACTCATTCCACTTCCATTCAGCTGATTTATTTCTGTACTGGTGTATTTCCAAATCCATAACAATGGCTTGACATAATCTTGGATAAGAATTTTGTTACCGCCACTGTCAAACCTAAGGAAAATCCTGTTTCAGATAATTTAATTTATTGAAAATGTCTCTCTCCTTATTTTTCAGCACTTCTTACCAGTCACCGACTGCTAGTTTTCTGCCAATTGATTCTTAAAGTTGGAAACTTTCTGAACTATGTAAGTAAACTGATTTCTTTAATTGCTGTATTTCTAAAGATTAACAGAAAATACAAATGCAAGACTTGGAAAGCGAAGGAAGAAATGTTTTTCTGTATCTTCTAGGGGCATCACACTGGAGATGCTGGAGGTTTTAAAATTAGTGCCTTGCTCAGACTAACAGAAACAAAAGCAAACCAAAGCCGCATTACTCTGCTTCACTATATTTTGGAGGTACCACAAAACTGTGAAATTATTCCTGTGTGCATTATTCTCAAATATTCATCCCTCAGAATCTAAGGGGCTTTGACCTAAGTAGCACCCCACTGTAGGTATCTGGAGGTGAGTCTCTGTGCCTGAAATACACCAAAAACTTTTCCACAGCTTTCTGCACAGGTGGGATTGAATCCATGTGCAGTAATGTTTAGAGAGTTAACACTAGGTTTCCTTTCTCAAGTTCACTTAACATGTCTGCTTGCTGTTTTCTTTCTTTTCTTCTCCAGCTTCTGTCTTGTGTTGACATTTCTCCCAAACTCATCTGTCAAATTAAATTAATTTTAGTGGTATGAAGACAAAATCTCAGGTCAGCCTGTGCACTGTGGCAGCACATGGGTAGTTTGAGTAGTTAAAAGACCCTTTTGCTTTTTTAACTCCCTATGGATGCCAACATGAGAAAAAGAATGAACGAGACTAAATTTATCCCTATGCTTATAAGAATGAAAACTGAAGTGTTAATTTTTCGATACTGATGTTGTCCAGCTGAAAAACTTTCACACTCTTTGACTGACTGTCCAAGGTAACCATTTTTCACTTCAATTTTAGGAGGTTGAAAAGAACCACAGCGATCTGCTGCAGCTTCCCAAAGATCTTGACTTTGTTTCCAAGGCAGCGGGGTAGGACATTATTGTTTGTTTTTGTCATGTATGATTTGCCAACCTCTTTAAAGCTAACAAGGAGCTGAGTCATTTTATGGAGCTGTAATAAGTCACAGGACTTCTCTGCTGTGGGAGAGGTTCCCTTCTAACACCAAACAATGTTGAGATTTGTAATCAATCTGGTTAAGACTTTTTATGTGGGTTATTATTTTGGATGATCCAGTACTACCATAGAACTAAAACTGCAAATAGTGAACTCCCTCATTTTCAAGGGCCAGATTCCTACACGTATTGAAATAGAAACATATCTTCCCTGAAATTTCTTAGTCATATTCATGTGCAAGCCCATCAGGAGGCACATGCACAGAGCTGGTGTAAGAAGAAAATGACTGCAGTGATTTAATGGCAATTGGGGGACCTCAGGAGTCCCTGAGTTTCTAGCAAAGTTTCTAACATAAGTTTCTAATGCATCTGGGTAAAAAGAACAAAGTCTGTTTCCGCAGACTTTTCCCCATGTGCCTGAAAGCCTCATGAGTCTAACACCAGCTGTTCCTGTTTAGCTCAGAAGAATCATAGAGAGATATGTTAAATTACACTAATCACAATCCACATTTTATAGCATCAGAATTAACATTTTTTTAATCCTGCTATGAATTCATATGAACCTTGCAGTGTTTTGGATTTCCTTGTATCTAGAAGCATGGGTAACTTTTAAATCTGGAGATGGATTGGCATTTGTTAAGTAGCTGCTAATCTTTCTTTTTTTTTTAAGTATCTTTATTTAGTAATGCAACAGGAAATATTCTGGCTTTTCTGAGTTATCTTTGCAGAATTTAAGTTGGATATTGTTTTGAAACATGAATTTCTTTAGAGGTTGTGTCATAACAGAAGTACTTTTGTTATCTGAAACTAAATCTTGATGGTAGATGATATAAATGTGCTGGGTTTTATTAAGTAATTGCCCTCTAGTTTAGTCAAACTCTCAAACTTACAGAATTGATTTGCTAATCAATCTGTGGAGAACTGTTTACAATGCAAACCCTGCAAAGGACTCTTATAATGCTGCTCACATTTGGACACACTGTGAAACACCACAACAAGTTTTGCTGATTCAGTATTTTTTACCTAGCACAAAAAGATAGCACAGATTCTTTCTTAGATAAGGGTTTGAGGACACCGAAAAGGATTTATATAGAGAACTACTGCAAATTCAGGGTCTGCGTTGGATGATTAACTCTACATTCATTTGCAGAGATGCTACTGTTTGTAATAATCTTTCAACTTAACGAAAACAAAAGACTCAACCCTTCAATGCACTGTCCTTTTTGTGGACCTTTCAGAATCCACATTGATGCTATGCGGGCTGAGGCAGGTGCCAATTTGAAGAAACTGTTGGAAATAGAGAAGCATTTATTTTTGTCGACAGACGATGTAAAAATACAGCATGCAAAATCTGTTCAAGTAGGTAATGTGGGTGTGACACACTTCCCATCCTTCTTCCCAAACACTTTAAATCTCTTCTCGAATCCACTGTAATTCAGGTTGCATATGGACAGAGAGCTGTATGGGAAAGGGATCATAGCTACACGTCCCCTGAGCCCTGGTGGAAGGAACATCCCAGATTTTTCTCCACTTCTGTGGAGGATTTTCCTCCACTTCTGTAATGTGGTATTGTGATGAGGAAACAGCTGAGAACTAGTCAGCTTTGTGTGTGGGCAGAAGGAAGGAAGGCCCTAAAAATGAAATGTAGGATGCAACTATAAATGCAGACAGTGCAGTACAGAAATATGTTTTGTCTCACTGCTCTTTGGGGAAAAAAGTGAAGAGATTTGCAATATGCGGTTTTTTTTGTTTGTTTTTTTTTTTCTTTCCTTTGCATGTATTTCCAAACATTACAGCTTTTCATGTTCTCAAAACAGGGTCACTTAAGTAAAGCTAAAAGGCAGAAACCCTAGTGCTGTATCTGCCTTGATCAGTCATCCCAGGTTGTACCAATTACCACATGGTTCTGTGATGAAAGTGGCAACATGCAATGAGCTGCTTTGGGCCAAATGGAACTGGGTAAAGCAGATGGTTCAATGAAGAAGAAAATATCACACATCCTGAATCGATCTTAATAGTCAGGGTTTTTTTAAACTGACTGCTCTGTGTTAACAGGTTTGAGTCTTCTGGGCAGCTCAGAATATGTTACTTGCTAATGTACATAAATTGTGTTGTAAACTGTGTCTCAGGACAGTCTTGATGCTTCAAAGGACCTGCAGAAGGAATTTGCCAGCATTGAAAGGAAAAAGGAAGAACTTGCTGATTACCTTTGTGAAGACCGAACAAAATTGTCTTTGGAAGATGTATTTAGCACAATGAAAACTTTCAGAGAGCTCTTCCTCAAGGCCTTACAGGTGGTTTGCATTTGTGACCATTTAGAAATAGGTTGAGAACTTTTGTGGTTTTTTAACCAAGTAAGAATTTCTTTTTTATTTCTACTCCACGCTGGGCTAAACCCCGGCTGCAGAAGTAAATGAGAGTAACTCTTTATTTGCTTGTAACATGCAGCAAGAAATAAGCATGTGCGCAAATATATAAAATGTGATTGATTTTTTTGCTCTGGAGAACTAGGAACCCTCCAAGTCACTGTTTCCATTGTAAAAATTAATAATCAGGCCTCCATTCAGTAGGAGCTTAGAGGTGTGTGGCAAAAATGAGCAACCTGATATACTTTACAGGCTTTGCCAATAATCAAAAGGTAAATTTTCCAATAGGAAAAATCTAATTGGAAGATGTGTTTACAGGTAGGCATTTTATTATTGTACTAGTCAGTTCAAAACAGTATGTTTTGTGCCCCGTACAAAACTAGTAATCTCCTAAGAGGTTATATTTGGCACTTCATCAATTTCTAAGGCTTTACTCCTTGGAATAAGGAGTAAGAAAAAAGGAACTTTACCATAAATGTTGTGTAGAGCACCTTCTAATTGGTCTCTAGAGGCCCTCACAATTCCACATCCCCTACCGTCTACTTCAGTCCTGAGCTAATGTATTTCCTTCAGGGTTTTCTTAATGCCAGGTGATAGTGGCTTCACACTTCTGTATTTCAACAGCAACAATCACCCACTCCTTTGCTGACTCCAGGAGAGCCCCAGGCTGGATTTGCCCTTTATAGAGGGAATCATCCATGTTAAAAGAAATATTGTAAGAATATACAGACAACTATGCTGGGCAATGTCAAGGCAAGAGAGGCTGAAGGAGTGCTATTGGGCACATCATAGTTTCAGATGAAAACAAAGGAGCTTCTGAGGAAGTGGGGGAAGATGAAAAATGAAAAATATATCCCGAATGTTCCCACTACCTGCTTCTCCTGTGAGGAACTGGGATTCAATTTTGCAAGCAATACAGCTGCCCAGGCTCTGAAACAATGCTATAGCGCCACAGACAGTGTGGAAAATAAACCCTACGAACCACAGATCCTCTGGCAATACACTTGATCGTCAGAGTTCGTAAAACTGTAGGCAGGAAGGACAGAATTAAGAGTCAAGAACATAACGGCTCAGCATATGTGGAGAGCTATGCTGGGAAATTGCTGTGAAGGGTAAATCCACCAACTGCAGTTCTCCGAAGCAGCAGTCTCAATAAAGGTTATGTAGCATCCTAGTACAGCTGCAGAAGATTCAAACTACTTGTTTGGGTGCTGCTTGTTCACAGCTAGCTTGGAGCAACTAGAAAGAAGCTTCTTTTTATCTACCCAACTTGTAAACTCCTTTTCATTCTATTTCTGGTTCCGTTTCTCAGCAGCACCACACCTCAAAGGTACCACAGCTGCTAGCCCCATGGTATGCATCTCTGTTACTGCCTTTGCAGACCTGTAATGTAATCTCATCTCCCTTCTTGCCTTGCTTTCTCCTATTACTGTGGTAAAGATAGTCTCTGGGACCGAAATGACAACATCCTGGAAACTTGAAGGTTGTAATTTTTAAAGCATATTTTTGTTCTGTAATTTTGATTTTTACACTAGAATCAGCCACATGCATTGTCTCTTTTCAGTGCCATTTGGTGTAAGCTTTAAGGCTAAGGTGTAACCTGTACTTTGAGATGTCTTCTGTGTAAAGCAGGTCTCTTAGCACTACCAAAATCGCTAGTGCTATCTTTCCATTCTCACATCCAATAAGGAGGGAAATAAGTATGCTATAGACTAATACTTCACGTCTCCTAACCTTACACAGAAAGATATGGGCTTTGTTTCTTCTTTGTTTAAACAAAATATTTTTTCATTCCCTGAGAGCTCTTTCTGGTGTCTCATCCTTCAGTCCTCAAAAACTGAGCTACATAAATGAAACTACTATAGTAAGAACCTGCCCTTTTCCTCTTCATCTACTTGAAGGTGGGGGGGAGAGGGAAGGGCTTTTCAAACACTCAAGTGATCCCCAAAACTGAAAAGTAGCTGGTTTGTCACCCAGGGCTGATGACTGTTTCAGCAATTCTCAATAAATAAAAGGAGCAGATGGCAGGAAGAAGGAGACGGGGAGAAAATAGCTTCCCAGCTCAAGGATAAAAAACCAGAATTGGAGATATACTGAGAACTGAGTTGTAAAATTGCAGGGGAAAAAAACCACTGTGATTATAGGGGATTGGGAGAAACATTTGATTTCCCTTAGTAGCTGCAGCTGTTCAAAGAGGGGAGCTCCCGAAAAAGAGGCTGTCTAATCTCAGGAAAAGGAGAAAAAATGTTAAACAGAATCTGCTCTAGGAAGTACTCAGTTGATGACAGAGGTTATACAGACAGTTCTGTGCAGGGATAGTTCCTCTGAGTGCTCCCCTAGGATTAACAAACCAAAGCAGCTGCTCCTCAGTAGGGTGCATATGGTGTCAGAACAGGATGTGCTTTAGATAGTGTGGGGATAAACAGTTGTTGTAGAGCATCTTTTAATTCAAATATCAAGCAAATATCTAACATCCCACAAAGTGCAAATCCAAAGTGATACCCTCTTTCATTCAGTCTCACCCATACAGCTGCCCTCGGTAATCCAGGAGATGGAGAAGGGATTGCAAATGCTCATTCCTCTGCCTTGTTACCAAGCTACCTTGTTGGGCTTTCCTAGGTTGAAGAAACTCTGTTGAAAGTGTGTCTGTGTTGAATCATTATGTATACTTTTTAAAAAATTTCTCTGAACAATTCCGTTCAGGCTTGCTCAATCCATAAATTTACTCCTAATGTGTTTCGGTTTGTTCTCAGTACTGTGTGTGTGCTGCTCAAATAGCAGGACAATGTATCCCTGAATTCACCTCCTTTATTCCTTG
Source organism: Strigops habroptila (assembly GCF_004027225.2). Lineage (NCBI taxonomy): Eukaryota > Metazoa > Chordata > Aves > Psittaciformes > Psittacidae > Strigops > Strigops habroptila. The sequence continues at coordinate 20,790,355 of NC_046358.1, read as the reverse complement.
TGGCAGGTTACATAGAGACATTCTCCCAGGGCCCACATATCTGCAAGTTTCTTAACAGCCATAATATCTCAAAGACATTATGCTAGGAATTTATCAGGCAAGCACATAGGAGGCATGCAGTGATGAAAAGCTTTTAACCTCCCCATAAGACTTCTCCACCTGTACCTTGTTCTTTCAGAAGCACCTCTCATTCAGGGCAAATATATCATTTTCTTTCTTTGTCAAGAGTACACGATTTTTCTCTCCTCTTTTAGGCATCCAGTGAAGGTGCACCATAACCTTGAGCCTATAATGCTTCTATAGTTCTGAGAGACTAACTCTGTTGAGGTTCCTAAGTTTTCTTTATTTGTCTGAAAAATTCTTTGGACCAAAGGATCCTAGGCTTTTATTTTCCATAAGGGCTCTAAGAAACTTGTGCATGTTTCCTGGGACTTCTTCAGCCCATCTTATGGAAATAGTGGCAGATCATCCACAGCAATCAACCAAATCTACCACTATAATGGGAAAATGTCTTTCCTGTTGCCAAACTCTCTGCAAAGGAGACCATGTATGTCTCATTAAGAATCCTATCTGCACCAAATCATCAACGTCTTTCTGGATGTTATTAAATTTTGTAATATGACACAGCAGCACCCTTCTCTTAGCATCACAAATCTCTAGGACAGCAGAACAAATAACTAATTGTAGGTAAATTATTTACCGACAATGTGTAGATAAGCTACTGGCTGATAGCAGAAAAAAGCAGCCAAGCTTCCAGGTGGTGATGGTATTGTTCCGATAACGGCTGCAGCTCTGCAACAACGACTGCATAAGCTTTCAAGAAAATGGCTTTTGCTATCTTGATGCTCTGCTAGAGTTATCCCAGTTGTTCAAAACTACTCTTGATTGTGATATTTATCAAAACCCAGAAATACACTCTTCCACTGAGTCAAGGTCTTCCTTTACTAGGAGTAGTCATTCAATCATTTTCTCTTCCTCCATTAATCATATCATCCCGGTACCAGTAGCTCTGTGGAAACCAGTCCTGCCTGTCTGAATAAATCCCAACAGGATTTATGCCATCCTGGCAGTTGTATGACTGGTACCAACAGACACACAGCCTTCAGTCTGCCACTGAACACTAGTGAAGAAATACAGCTGGCAAATTTAACGGGTGCCTGAAAAGAAACTGTGAATTGCTGCTTAACACAAGTTGAAGAGTTCCTGAAATTTCTGGTAGAAATCCTTGAATACAAACAATATATATAAAATCAAGGTCGCTATGGGATAAATATCTAACATGCTAATTAAGTTAAACTAATGTTCTGTTTTGTGGACAAATGGACTAATTAAGAAGAATGCATTTCAGTCCATAGTCGAACGTTTGAGTTAAAACTAATGAAATAGTTTGCTTGTAGCATCATCATATGGAGAAGGCCCAAGGGATTGACAAGGAAGCTGGTCTGCTATTTACCCTCAAACCCCAGCAGCTGAAAGCTTTCAGTGTGCATAGGAAATATTCAGAATAGCTATTCATTGCAAATTGAGAGTTTCTTAACCAGCTTTTCTTTCAGTAACTCTTATTTACTTTTTTTTTTGTTTGTTTGTCATTCTGTCTGAATGCAGGAAAATCAAGAAAGGAAGGGACAAGCTGCAAAGTCTGAGAAAAGGAAAAAACAGCTTAAAGAAGAAGATGCAAAGAGGCTAAAGAGAGAATACAGATGTACCTTTAACAAAAATTAATTCCAATTTTATTAGCCAGCCTTTTCTTAATTAGGAGGAAAATATTTAGCTGTAGTTGATCTAATACAATGACAGTGATTTAGCCATGGATGATGCATTTGCCAAGCAGACAGTATAGTAAGACATCAATTCTCAAGTGCATATGAATTCTTGGAAGAAATCATGACAGCAATGTTAGAAAAAACCATCATTTCCAATGAGCAAATTACTACTATTTTGCTTAGAGGTGGGTGATACCCTGCTATAGCTATGAATAGCTGTTGGAAGACTTTTATGGGTGTAGAAAGTTACACTTACTTGAACTTCAAGCTGCACTGTGTCACAGTGGTAGGCAAGTTGTGTTACATGTTACTGTTACCACAACATTTGCGTTTTTCTGATTAGAGGTCTGATTCCTTAAAGTGGTTATGAGCGTGCTTTAAAGTGGCTGTGCTTTGCTGAAGCACAGCTGATTGACATAAATACAGGAAAGCATTTGTTGTGCTGGGCCAACCTGGGTGTCAAGCATTTCTAGTGCTACCATTGGCACGAGCACGTTTTAAAATTCTATTTTGGAAAATACTTGACATCCACTTTTCTCGACAATTTCTGCCAATAACATTTGGTTACGATTCTTGATTCTTCAGAGAATCACTGCAAAAATGGCATTAGTAAATCTGAGTGGAGTTCAAATAAATATTACACTAGACGCTCACCCTCTGGGAAGCTGCATTTTCCCTTGTATCTGATGTCTTCTTCTAGCTCCTCTTTCACAATTACTCATTTTTAGGAATACATTTTAAAAATAGATAAAATTCACTGAAAACTGACCAAAACAAAGTTTTCAATATTGTCTTGGCAACATGCTGTACTGCAAATATGTTTTATGTCCTTTGCAATCATAACATGCTTTATGTAAAGCTGCAGATTAAAACAATAAACCTTTTTCCTGTAAATACAGAAAAGTAATTTCATATATGGTAAAATAAAATTATAAAGCGACATTCAACAACTGTAAGGATTAAAGGTGTGCTTCAACCCTGCGAAGAGAAGCAGCACCAGATCACGAAGAACCTCCTGCACTTCCAACATGCAATTTAGAGAGAACTGTCATTATTTTTGGTCTTTTGCGAGAAGGTGGATTTAATTCTTGGCATATAAACTTAAACATGAGAGAGCATTTAGACTGAATTATTTTTCAGTACTTATTTTAGAAAACTATGTGTAGCACTGGTGATGATGAGAATAAGACATTTTTTAGATCTATTTTAATCTCCATCAGGATATGGTGACATGAATTACAGAGTGTATCACATCTGGTATGGCAAGATGTTGGAGCTCATCTTACATTCTTCAGTTTACATAAAACCTTTTTTTTCTTTTTTATCATATATTTAGCAAGTTAATTATCTTCTGTATTTATTTTCTGAAGGGGGGAATGAAAAGACGGTAAATCTGTTGAAAACCTATTAGCATGTGCTTACAGGATTCTCAAAGCCTGGTTCCACAAAGATTTAAGTACACCTTTAACTTTGCAGGTATCTCTTGAAGCCAGCAATAAACACACATGGGGTAATCCTGTGCATAAATCCTTAGGACCCCAATCCTACAGTGTTTGAATCTCTGATTTTAATGCAGTCACATACTCTGACAGTGCCAGTATCTGGCTTATCCAGTTGCCTGCAGATCATTTCAGTTGACAGTTCTTCCACAGACAGCACACAGCAGCAACAGTCTCACTTTCCTGAGTTCAGACAAAAGAGGTGAAGGCCAAGGCACCCATTGCTGATGTATTATTAGTAGATCACAAGGGAGGGCTCCTGAGAGACTGCTGAGAACCAAGCTGAGTCAGAAGTTGTTACCAAAATGTATGTAATTCAAACGTATGGCATTGTCACGGAATGGGTCATTGCCTTAAGCCAGTAGACAATATGTGTTAGGGTGACCCTCTCGTTGAGTCATGAGGTTCAGAAAGCATCCCCTTGCTTTCCAGCTGATCCTCAGACATTAGAGGGGCTGGGTTTGGCTGGATCCAATCCTAGTCTCAGACTTGATTTATGTCTAAGGATTGTGTAGTGCTTGCACTTTCTTGTCCAAATTTGTCCCACCAATACTGCCACATTACAAGGGGGAGTTCCTCAAACCCTTTGTATTTGACCAGCCTGCCAGTTTCCCAAGAAATATGAGATCCTTGTGCCCAACCAATCCATCTGCATCCCGTTATGGGGACCCTACTGGACAGCCCACCAAATCGGAGGGTGATTCATCTAACCTATTCAGGGACCTGCACCAACAGAGTCACTGAGTCAAATCCCTTATTTCAGTTATTCAAATCTCTGGAGACTTACACAAAATGGACTTCAGCTGAAGTCTTTTATTACACAAGATACAAGTTTGTGACAGGATGAGGCTCAGAGATTGCCGGTGATAAGGTCTGCAAAAACAAGCTTGAAGTGATACACAACCAGACTATAATCACTAATAACAGCTAGCACTAATAACAGCTTAGCATACATAAGATAAAGTTCTTACCCAATAGGTGTCTGTATGGGGAGAAGACAGGTTCAGCGTGTCGGCTGATCCCAGCAGTAACAATGGAGTCTTCCTTCCTTTCCTAATTTCACATATTTATACAATTTGATTCAGGTTAGTAACTCCCCATGAGCCTCCCACTATTTATGGATTGGTCAGTTAATCTACATAAGGTTACATCATTTTCATTGAAAGGACATTCTTGTCATGTTTTGCCACATGTTGACAACGTCCATGTGCTTCCAGAATGTATCAGGCTTCAAGGATAGTCTTTCCTGATTAGAGATTCATTAGCTCTGTTTCTTAATCTGCATATACAAGGCCAAAGCCTCCTCTCCTGCTATCAATTCTTTGTTCATCACTATTGGTCATCCTGACCTTGTAGGAGGCCCTTGTATCTGTCCAGGCTTTTCCATAATAACACAGGTTTCAATTTTTTAACTATAACCCTATGGAGCTTGAGAGAATCTAGTCATGCACACTTTCCTATCAACAGGACTGAGGGGAGGTGGTCTCTACTTTCCCCCATTTCCCCACAGGCATGATAAAGAGAACAGAGCAATATCCTACTTGATTCCATGTATTAAACCCCATTTTTCTGTGAATACAATTTAAGATAGGATTTCCAAAATAATAAGGTTCCTGCTGATTCCAAGGGCTCAGACATCTAGGGTTTTTTCAACTCTGAACATATTTACGTATGTATTTACATGAAGTTTTTTTTCCATGCCTGATAATGGATTAAACAACTATCCTGATTTATTTCTTCCAGTTTCTATTGCAGCAGCTTCTGTTACTGGGCATTTAAATTCTTCAGAAGAATTACATCAGATACTTGAAAAGACTAATTCTATATCTTATTTCAAGAAAAAAATAACATATATTTATATATGTGTTATTTCAAAAGAAATAACACATAGGGGTTTCGTTAGCTAACCAAGTGGAAAAATGAGCTGCTTTTAATGGAAATTTGAGGACACAGCTAATGACCAGAGAAAGTGACAGAATTAAAAATACTTATGAACAAAACATGGAAATATGCAGTTAAATATCTGGTGAGAATTTATGTATGTCGCTCTGATATTGTAACTGCAGCAGAAACGAAATGCTATTAAAAAATGCAAAGCAAGTAAATTTTGACAAACAGGAGTTCCACAGTATAGCTACCATTGTTACATATAGAAACCAGCTGCAAAGACCACAGTCCAATTTCTTATGTTCATATATTCAGGGTCAAATTCAAGAGTTTTCCGCTGACAAAATTCTCATTGTCTGTACTTATACAGAATTATTCATTCAGCTGTAACAAACTGATAAAATGTCATCAGCAAAAGTTGGTCTTGCAATAGTAAAAGCATCTAGTCTTCAAGAGCTAGGAAAATAAGCAAATGTACTGCTGCTAAAAGCCTGCTGCTTACTGGATTACTGTTGTGTTCGTTGGCTTTGCTTTTATAAAGCATGTAATAATGATTTAAAAACTGTGTATTAATGACAAGTACAACTTTCAATGCAGAGTTTACTTAATGCATTGTACTCTTGTATATATTTGTAATCCAGGATGTATTTCACTTTTGTATATGTTCATTTTAGTAAACAGAGCTAAACAAATCTGTGAGGCTATTAGCTGTGGTTTTAAATCACATTCTAGCAAATAAGATCCCAAGCAACTGCTTTTCCTGTGCTGATACGGAAAATTGTTGTGGTTTTTTTATTTTATTTATTTTTAATTGCAACTGAAAGAACAGACTATGTGGCTTTAATCGCCTAAAGAAGATGGTGAATAATTGAGAAAAAGCTTCTTAATTGCATCTGGCAATATAAAACTGTTAAGCAGTTAAATTAATTCCACATGAACTGGAAACTGCAAAGATTTCTTTTATAAAAAAGCTTGACCCTGTGCCCTGGAGTCAATGAGTTTGCCACAGTTCTTTTCCTGGGAGTCTGGCAGACTTCAGGCCATGCTCTCATAGGCAAATGGAGCATAACCATACTGCAATGCTCCTTTAATCTCTTTTAAAATATACATCTCCCTGCAGATCTTCAACTCATTATGCTGGCTGAAGAGGTGATTCAAAATGAGCTCATTTCATTAAAATGTTCCTTTAGCGACAGTCCAAACAGCATGTTGTGGTACATTCACTCTGGTTTATATATTCCCTGTTTATGAGGGGAGGGATTTGGTAGCAAAGCAGAATACCTGATGTGAGACCCCTCTCATAGCTTGACACAACAAACGGAACAGTGGGATAAATTGCATGTGCCCACTCACAGACATGTGATTACAGAATTTGCTATTTAAGTGTTGCTTAAGTATTTGACCCAGGCATCTAAACAGGTAGATACACACTTTCTGAGGGCTTGGGCTAAAGTCTTCAGAAAAGACCTACAGCACTGGGAGTTACTCAGTTAGTAAAGCTGGTCTAATTCAGAGCAGTTAATGTTGAATCATTTTTGCATAACCTCTTCTCAAAAATGCCCAATGACACAGAAATCCCACAGCCTGGACAAACTTCTGCTCTGCTAAGATGGTGCTAAAATGCTGTGCTAAAATGTTGTCCTTAGGAGTAGTGTTGGAGCTGGTCTTATTCACAGCTTCTGTTTCAAGCTTAATAAAGCTTTATATGCCTTCAAGGTTGTCTGTGTGCATGTTTATCACATCAGGGGGTTAGTCTACTAAAATATGCAAACATTTTTGATTTCATGCTATCCACCACAGAGAAAACACACTACCACTCTGTTTTATATCTTCAGAGGCTGTTATCATGTCACCTCTGGTTGTCTTTTTCCTAGACTGAAAACCACAGCCTTTTCAGTTTTCACCCTGAGGCTTTCCTAGTTTTTTCAACCTAGGGTTTTCCAAATCTGTGTGCATGCACTTGTGTATCTCTTCTAGCTTTCCTTCAACTGGATCTCACTTTCCCCACAGCACAGTGCTGTATCTCCAGTTGGGCAGTTCAGCAGGGTTGAGGAGAGTGAAAGGGCATCTTCCTGTCTTTTTTACAGGTTGTTCTTCAATCTCAGCATGTTTGAGTTCTTTTGCAACCATGCAACATTTTGACTCCTATTCAGAGAAGCGTCCTGGTCGCCAGCATGACAATTGTTGCTTCCAGCTTCATGCCATCTGCACACTCAATAAACGCACTGTATTGCACGCTCCAGGTCTTTCATGGAAACAGAAAATATTTTGAACCACAAACAGGGCCTTAATGATTTGATGTGCACTTTGTCCAAATAAATCATTCTTCACTACTCCCCAAGTATAGATCTTCATGTGCTTTTGCACAACTTTACTATTTTTATTACAGCTCTGAACAAACAACTGTTAGGTAAAAATGTAATTCTGAAAAGAAACAGTACAGTTTTGGTTAATTTATTCTGCAGTAAATCTCAAGTGTGCCGCTTTAATCATGTGGCCATATTTTGCTCTTATTAGTTGCCCTAAAGTAAAAAGCACTGCTTTTTTTTTTTTTTTTTTTTTTTTTTTGTCTGAGAATGCAAACACTTGGAAGTTTTTCTGTGAAATTGCAAAGGTCAAGCATTGTCAGGTGAAGTAGTTTTGATGGAAGAGCTCTGAGGAACAGGGAAGCCCTCTGAGACACTGATACTGATTACCAAGTTAATGGTTCGTTCCCTTCTTTGTCAGTATCCAGCACTGAGTGACTCACTGGGGACAGGGACATGCATACCTGCAGCTCTTAATGAATCTCATGTCAGTCTGCATGATCTCACTGTTAATTTCACCTATTACTCAATTTAAAAGTCAAACATTTGCTTTTAACTGGGAAAAATCTACCTTGAAGGTTTGATCTTTTTTCACCATCTAACACATCAAAATGGATTTAAATCCGTTGATTTTGGTGGACTCGAGTTTGCTTTTAAATTGGTGTAAAAGAATAATAAATCACTTAAAGTAATTAAGTGCTTCCTATTATTTCTATGCTAAGTTACATGGTTTGAACTTTTATCAAGAGAAGTGCTCCCCTGCTCAATTCGGTTGCTGGCAAAGTGTTCAGTAATTTTTTCATGTAGACCAGTTTACAGAAATGGAAGGTTTGACCTTGAGGCACTGGAAAGAAAATACAACTGAAGTTTCTGAGCATCTCAGAATGACAGTGGAACTGATTGCAGAAATGCTGAAAAGAACAGAAAAAAAATTTCAAGTTTGCTACATCATCTGAAATAACATAAGAAGAAACCCCCAGAATACATTAGATTACTTTCTGGCTGCTAAAAGCAGAGGAACCACACTTCTCTTTGCACAAAAAATTGCAGAAATTCCCACCAAGCCAGTCACTTTGAAGAAATATGAAAGTTATTATTGTATTCTTTGTTGCTGAGAGCCACGAAGAACAAATAGCTGAAAACTCTATTCATGTCCTGTTAAAAAGGCCAAGTTCTTTCCTTAAGCAGGGCAATTTACATCTAGTCGTGCCAGGATGATTTGCTTGAAAAAAAAAAAACAAACAACAAAAAAACAAAAAGAACAAACAAAAAACCCCAAACCCCATAAAACAAAACCCCATAAAACAAAACCAACCAACCAAACAAACAAACAAACAAACCAAAAAAAAAAAAAAACCAAACCAAGAGAGAGCATAACCAAAAATCAACCAGCCAACCAAAAGAACAGCAATACCATTACTCTGGAAAAACATTTGAGTTCCTATGCTAATAGGTCTAGATTATCATAAAGAGAGGGAAAAAGCCATGCAAGAAAGCCATGGCAATGCTAAATGTCATAATAAATATAACAATGGGATCCTCTCTGACTTCAAAATGTAGCCATATACAGCGTCTTCCAAAACAGCACCATGAATGTACACTTTTTGCAGGACAGGATATTTTTACGTTCTAGCTGTGTGGAGCTGACACACCACCTACCAGTTTTGAGAAGAATTAGTGTATGTGTGAGGGAACTGCGTGACACCACTGCTACATTTTGCTGTCCTTGGTACTCATGTTTTCAAATTGCAAAAATAACTGTAAACATAATGCCCAACAAATACTTATTCCACAATGACATGACACAAGTTTTATTATTTAATGGACCAAATGATTTTGTTATTAAGCGGTAAAAATATCTAAAAGATTTGATGGAACAGTAAGGAAAGCTTTAGGAGAAATTTTGAAAGAAAATAAAAGCCTGAAGGGGAACGAAACTGGAATAAAGTACAAAAGGGACAAGTGATCTGTACAAACAGATCACTCTGGCACCAGCTTCCTTTGCCAACTATCAAGACAGACCAAATGCAGTAGACATGGACTTCATTAAGACACTCAATGTGGTGCACAGTATAGGGTGAGTACAATTACAAATGGGGCTAAGGTACCAGGTAAAGAGAAGCTTAAGTCATTGCAAGAATTTCTGTTGAATAGCAGGACCTGGCTGACTGCAAGTGATTGAGGAGATGACAGAGCAGTGCAGAAGTTTTTCAGGGGAGGTCCATGAGCCATCAGTGCATGGCTGTGAAGAGAAACATGTCCAGTGCTGGCTGTTCCTATGTCAGGTAGAACAAGTTCAAGCTCGACTGGTCTGGGATGCTGGGCAGCACTAGACTGGCCAGTACTAGGGCAAGAAGCCCAAAGAGTTTGGCGTGAAGCTAATGCTTGAGGAGTTGTGGCCAGACATTTGATGTGTAGGAACCATCTTGAAAAGACCTCACAGTAACCTTCCATCCTGACAACTGAAATAATGGTCAAAATAAAAGCAAAGGCTAAAATTCTACAATTCAAAATTCTGAAACCCAAGCTGGAGGCTTGTCTTTCAGGCCATGTTAGATTGTACGCGGCATCCAGCTGTGAATATATACATGTATATTCACTATATATATAGTTCCTTGGCTGTGAAATGCCAAGGAACTATATTGTGCATGTGCAATTGCAGAAAGAGGTAGCAATTTGAAACCGTTCAGTGTCTGAGATACCAGCAGTGCAGTGAAGAAGTGTGGGAGAGGAGCTGACTTTTACCACATATGTGAAATTTGACAAGTCCAGGAATGTCTTCAATGAGATATTTTCAACTGAAAGGAGAAGACTTTAATTAAGAGGGTAGTAGGGGACTTGACGTGGACCACAGTGTACAATTCTAGCTGTCCGTATTCAAGAAACATGAACCAAATTCAGTACAGGTGCAGGGCAGGCAGGTGAGAGCACTGAGTAAATTGAGAGCCAGTCTTCAGAGTAGAGTAAAAAATCTTCTTTTTCTGCTGAGCAAAACAAAATCAGAGACTGGATGTAATTCCTTCTATAAATATATACACAGGAAAGGGAGAGGAAGTAGTATTTA